>NC_040084.1:29025230-29328260 GCF_003369695.1 Bos indicus x Bos taurus
GACTGCACCCTATCAGGCTTCTCTGTCCGTGGGATTCCCCATGCAAGAATACTGGAGTGGATTGCCATGCCGTCCTCCAGGGAATGTTGCCGACCCAGAGATTGAACTTGGGACTCCTGTACTGCAGGCAGATTCTTTTACCGACTGAACCACCAGGGAAGCCCACCAATAGGAATAATCAAAATGCTTTAAAATTGATAAAAATATAACATGTCTGAGAATAAGATCAACAATTGTAGACAGTTAACAAAATGTTTAAAAATTTTGAGTTCCTAGTTCAGTCATGAATCAATTATGACATTAGGTAGGTAGCTATAAAGATAAAATAAAGTCATATGAATTGAAATAGGATTAAGAAGTCAGCTTTTAAAATTTAATAATGGTGGCAACTTTCAAAAGGGCCTGCTTAGATCATTCCATTGGAAGTTTTACTAAACAGAATAGACACAATCAGATCCTTGTGAACATTTTTTATTTATTTTCAAGTATTCAATCTATAATTTAATTTTGGCTACTAAATATTGGCTAACACTTTCTTAAATATTTTAATAGATTTCTCAAAATTGTCTTCCTATCTTGGGAGCTTTTCAACCACCTTGTTGTTTGTAATTTAAGCAAGTATCCACTGTTGGCTTACTAAAACTACATTAAAGGGACATTCGACAATATGATTCATTCATAATCCCTAGAAGTTAGCATGTTTTAGTTTTACTTTTTCTTTCTTGTTATAATTTACGTGTATACACATATTTCAAAATAATTGTATATGACTCTAACAAATATGGATCTGTTTATGAACCTAGTTTGTTAATTTTCTGTGAAACAACTCCACTTGCATTTTGAATTTTCATTCATTTCTGCTGTTGCAGTGGGTTGGGGCTGGAAGTTAGGTAATTTCCATTCCTTCTAGTGTTTCCTCCAGCTTTCAGTGGTTTATGCCAGAGTTTCAGGGTCTTCTCCTGGTGTGCATGTGTATATGGCATTAGTGACTATTTTATCATTGTTCTAGCAATGACATGACATGTGTTCCCAGAAGTATGACTCTTTCAGTTCTGGAAGCTTACTGCTGCTTCATTGCTACACTTGGAGCATGGGGATCATTTGAAGGACTATATATCTATCTGGATGTACCAAGAAGCTATTTGTTCCTTAGGTCTTATTTCATCTTGGAACTGTTAGAAAGCAGGAAACATTCTCTCTCTTCTCGTAAGATCCCCTAACTTCTATTTCTTGCCTTCCCTTCCCTTTGTTGACTGGTGGGTAAGAATATGAGAGGGAAGCTGAGCATTGGGATGGAAGACTTAGTGACAGTAGTGGGCGACTGAGTGTTGAGTGGCAATTAATGATTTCCATCTTTCTCCTTTTCTAAGTCACCTGCATTTTAAGCAGTTCTACTATGGTAGATACACCTTGAATCAGCCCTCTGGTTCAATAAGAAGTGGGCAAGTTGGAGGTGGGGTGCTGTTCCTAGGCAACCAGTGATGGAAGAGAGAAAGATAAAGAGATGGAAGAGGACAAGAAACTTCCAATTAATGGAATAGCAAGGGAAGACAAGAATTTGTAGGAGAGTTTTGGTGTTCAGTCAAATGCATGTGATTCAGTGATTTCCTGCATATCTAAATATGCACACATATGTACTCAATAGAAACCTATTGTAATGTAAATTCCAATGTGCTATAGATAGTCTTTGAAGTGTATCTACAAATAATAAGACCTGATAAATGGTGGCTGAGGGAGACCTCACCAAAAATCTATGAGTTCCCTTTGCAGTTAAACGGAGACCATGTATCTAATTCTGTCTAGCAGATGATGGGTAGAAGTGATACATGCAAATCAATAGTTCTGACTGTGACTTATACTTTAGGACCTTTTAGTGCTACTTTCTATCACCATAGCAACCCTGCAGGTCATAACTTGAGTGGAGAGAACCTGAATCGCTAAGTCACCACATGAAAGAGAGATGCTTTTAAGTGCTCCCTAGCTAATATAGTTAGATAAACTAACTTTGGTATGCTAACCCACTGATTCTTGAGGTTTTATTTACTATTGCAACATAGACTACCCAAATCTAACTAATATAGTTTGGAAGGTAAAACGAGTAGTCTTTTGAGTTGCTATTCTGTTACATGAGACTATAACCATAACAATATTCACTACCAAGCCTTTTTTTCTTAAAAGTAATATCTATTGGTTCTTTTGTTTTAAAAATTAGAATTCATTTACCATAGAACAAGTGCTTTACAGAGAAACTAGAAACCAAGTTGTCAGTCATTTCTGACAATTGAAGAATGACTTGGGACAAGGATAAAGCAAGTTAGAAATTATCATTTAGTGGGGAAATATTATCTCATTAGAAAAAGTAAAAGGTTTATGAACAACATTTTGGTAGCATGTCTATTCCATAAAATGAGATTTTCTCAGGATTTGGAGGTCATTCAGAGAGAAGCAGGGTTTTTTTGTCTTTAAAAATTGGTTTAAATGTTCTCTATTATCTCATTGAAGTTCAACATCAATTATAGAGAAGTCTTACATGAAAGCTGCATATTTTGTTATTATTGTTGTTATTATTGCCCCAACCTGAAAACTGTTAAATTTAGGAGATCTAAATGTTTGGGGATATAGAAAGACTTAGTAGTTTCTTTAATCAGTTAATAAGTGACAGTCATTCAGTTTAGAAAATTAATGTTTTTCTCTGTGTAAGAATTTAGATTCTCTGATTCCCTTCTTCCTTCCATCCTTTTTTCCCTCTTTCTTCCTTCCTTCCTTTTTTATATTCCTCTGATTTTAGAATAATTTATTCTCTATTTTTATAATCACTTGAAAGTCCTATAAAATATTTTTCAAGTATTTGGAATTATCTTTGTAAATTAGTTTAATTATTGCCATCTCTTTCAAAATCCTTTCACAAAATTAAAACATTAGAAGTATATTTCAGATCTCTTCCAGCTTGTCACACTGTTATTTCTATGATTTTTGTTTTATTCACAAAGGAATTCATTTACTTCTTTAGAACTTTCTCAGTCAATTTTCTTGTGTTCTCTTATAGTAGTAATTTATATCATCTTTCCACACTTTATATATAATAAAACTTTATTATAATATATAAAAATGTTTAGAACAACTGGAAAACTTGCTCTTCAGGTTATTCCCTAATAGCCATTGCAGCTGTATTTTCAGAACTACTTAATTCAGATTTTGAGGATCCATGGTAAATGAGTGAGAATTTTTAAAAGAAGTTTATTCTAAGACAGCTGTGTAAAAAGAAACACGACCACAGCTGATGACAAAGTACAATTTAATGTCATAATTTAATACCTCTAAACTTCCCTTATAGCTGGATCAGATGTCTTGCCTTCATGTACCTCTAGATTACACACCTAATGGCAGACATATTAATGGGAAGAGGTAGTGGTGGTGATGAGAGACGATATTAGTTCTAAAGTTAACCCTCAAGGTGAAATCATATATAGTCACAATTACCTTTTAAAAAATCCCTAAATAGTCAAAAAGTCATCAAGATAATTTTTTGTTTGTTTTTCTTTGCATTTGACATGACTTCCCTTTCCTTGGGACCGTGGAAGGCATGGAATGTTTGTCCCCTTTCCATTCAACTGTCTTCCTATTGTTCCTAAGACAGTGATCAAAATCATTAACATAGTATATAAAGCCCTGCCAATTCTGGCTCCAACTTCTAACCCCAATCTCATCTTGCTCCAAACTCCACACTGTCTTCCTTTTAATTTCTTGAATGCTCTTTCCTTTTCCCATATAGTTACAAATACCTGCATCTTCTTCTCTAGTAGCTTCTTTATTCTTTTAGTGAAGTGAAGTGAAGTGAAAGTCGCTCAGTTGTGTCGGACTCTTTACAACCCAATGGACTATACAGTCCGTGGAATTCTCCAGGCCAGAATACTGGAATGGGTAGCCTTTCCCTTCTCCAGGGGATCTTCCCAACCCAAGGATCGAACCCAGGTCTCCTGCATTGCAGGAAGATTCTTTACCAACTGAGCTATTAGGGAAGCCCTAATCTTTTCGTACACAACTTAAACATTTCTTCCTCAGAGAAGGTCCACCTGATATCATAGACTGTATCATATCCTCCTGTTTGTTCTATTGTAACAATCTAATCTTTTCATCATGAAACCTACCATAGCTGTGATTTAACATTTATTCATGGTGCTCTGATTAGAAATAAACTACCCACCCCCTCCACCCTGTCCCACCCATGGATTGAGAGCTCCATGATGATGGGATCTGTGTTTTGACCTCCTGGTTCATAGATGGTCATCTTCTTCTTGTGTTCTCACATGGTAGAAAGCTCAGTGGAGCTCACTGTGGCCTTTTTATAATGACGTTAATCCAATTTGAGAGGGCTCTGCCCTCATGACCTCATCACCTCCCAAAGACCTCATCTCTTAAGGATTAGATTTCATCATAAGAATTTCAGGGGCCACAAACATGCAGTCTATGGCAAGAACTAAGATCTGAAAGGGCAACCCACTCTAGTATTCTTGCCTGGGAAATCCAATGGACAGTGGCGCCTGGAGGGCCATAGTCCATGGGGTCACAAAGAGACGGACATGACTGAGCGACTAACTCACTCACAAGATGTGATTGTAAATCTGAAATTATCTGTATTTAAATACCTAACTCAATGGGCCTTGATTTGAGTTCCATTAAATTTAGTACTGAACACTAAATCCGTAGCTTGCTTGGAACGTATTACATGGTTTTGATGATACAGTTTTAGTGAAAGAATTTTTACATTCCCAAAGACTGGTCCCAATGTCAATAGCATATTCACAGATAGGTTTTGCCGTTCTTTTCTGAACTGACTGCTGGTCTAAAAATCAAATCTCAAATTAGTGGTATTTACTCATGGCCAACTATATATATTATACTTGACGAAAATGATATGCTTTAGAAAAAGGACTGAAATTTCTGGGTAGTTTTTAAACAAAACTACAACCTGTTTTTTTTGAGAACTCTCATTCAGAGGTCAAAAAACATGTAATCAGGAAACAGTCTTCAGTTTCCAGAAATAATCTTTAGTAGCTGTTTATTAAAGAATTTTTATTTTAAGAAAATATAATAATTTGAAACTATAATTTGCTTAATATTGGCTCCTTTGAACAAGAAGCCAATTATCAACTTAGGTTCCAAATACTATACAGCTGTTCCCTCACCTTGAGCTAGCTGACTTCACTGTTAACTTGAAAAGTTTGATGTGTTTGTGTCTGTGTGTGCACAGCTCAAATTTACATTTCCAATTAAAACAATGTCCGGACACCCATAAAATTTAGGTAAAAGAAAAGGTAATTATGTAAAGTATGCTTCCCAGTAGGAAAAAAAAAATCACAACTGCTTGGCAATAATGTAATATAAAAGTAGATGTGCTAGAGAGTCTTAGTACCTTAGCTACCTTCAAAATTACTAAATTGTTTACAATTTCTCCATGGGAGGCAGGATTTAGAGTAAGGAAAATCTGGGGTTGTAGAATTAAGCCAACCTTGGTTAAAAATCTCAACGCTCACTTTCTACTCATGTGACCTTGGGCAATTTAGTTAATATCACTGACTCACCTTTCTTACCTGAAAATGAGGATGTATTAGGACCATCCTCATAGAAATACAGTAAAGCAAGTGGGACAATGTATGCAAAAAGCTTAGTGCCTGGAACATAGTGTGTCTGCAATTAAAGTTATTATCATTATTTTGATTACTCTTCAGGAAAGAGATTTTCAATGTTTTCTTAGAGTAATGATTAGATTTATCAATGTGAAGCCTCAAGGTTCCTCTATTTTTGCTTTATATTCTCTTTTCCCTTTCCAGTTAAGTTATTTATGAAATAGTTTAAGTATACAGAAGGTGGATCAAGTGCCTTACAAAAAATAGAAGCTGATTATCTTGACATGCGATAATCCAGAGGTGGATAGGTGGTCCAAGGTGGTGGTCAGCCCTTTTCAATGATGTCATCCAGGAATCTGATTTCCTTTCCTTTTCTTGTCCACCAGATGAAGTCTTCTCTTGAATGGCTGGAGCTGCTTCACTAGCACCTTGCCCATGTTTTAGCCTTTAGGATACAGGAAGGAGAAAGTAGAGATCAAATATCTTCCTTTTAGAAGACTGGCCCAGAAGTAGCATATTTCAATTCTCTCCATATTCCACTACTGAGGATAGAGACATACGGAGACACCTATTTAAAAGGAAGAATGTAAAAAATAGTCTGTTCCTGTGCCAGGAGGAAGTGCAGAAATTCTATTACTAAAGCAAAGAGGATGGTTAGCAGTCTTTGTCAGAAATAATGAATTATACTGTAAAAGTATTATACTGTATTATAATGTATGATACTGTTGGACTGGAGGCCAACATAACTTTGAATATGACTTGGATCAGCTCAGATAGTCTTGTGACCTTTAGATCACTGAGCTTCTACCAGTCTCAGCTTTCTCTAGGTCTCAATGCCTTTCTTCTTCACTATTAGGGTACTCCCTAACCCTTCATCATATGGCATAATAACAACAAGCTTCACTGAGTGCTTGCTATGTACTGGACACTAATCCACATATGTCACATGTATTTGTTATTATTCAGCCACTAAGTCATGTCTGACTCTGTAGCAGGCCAGGCTTCCCTGTCCTTTACTGTCTCCTGGGGTTTGCTCAAACTCATGTCCATTGAGTCAGTGACGCCATCCAATCATCTCATTCTCTGTCATAATAATAATAAACTTTATTGAATGCTTGCTATGTACTCAACACTAACCCACATGTATAATTTCATTTAATATTCTCAACAATTCTGTGAGGTCGGCACTATCATTAGCCTCACTTTATAGACACGGGAACTGAAGCATGGAAAAGTTAAGTCACTTGAACTGTTGAGATCTGATTTTAGGTTTCTTAACTCCAGAGCCTAAGTGTTTATGAGAAGAGAGGCAACTAGTTTCTTTTTTACTAACTTCAAAAAAAATTTTAATAGAAGTATAGTTGATTTACAATGCTGTGTCAGCTTCATGGTGCAGCTAAGTGAATCTGTTATACAGAGACATGTATCTACTCTTTTTTAGGTTCTTTTCCCACATAGGCCATTACATAGTATTCAGTAATAAATTCACACAAAATATAATTATGCCATGCTTTACCCTAAACAATCTAAAGGTTGCTTATATCTGAGAAGTCTACTTCCCTCCCTCAGCTGTTTAATTTGCTACTTGGAGTGAAATATTTTCATTTTTATAATTTTAATGCCTGAATTGTATGTCAACTACACAGACCATGTGAAGATATATACTCCAGGAAGAAGTGGAAAAGCATCTGTTTACACTCTAAAAAGTAACTCAGTACTTTTTAGGTAAGCATTGCTAGGAAAACAGTATATCATTTGTGAAAAATTTCCATTTTAAGATGAAGGTCGCTACTGAAAGATTGTAATTTGGTACTATGTGCTCATATTCATACTGTAATCAAGAGTATCATTTTAACTATGCTGAAATTGTTAGGACTAACTCAGATATGCAGTTAGAATCATAAAAACTTTACATTTGAATGTACATCCAAATCCAGATATGACCCAGGCTCTGTAAATATTAAGTTGTTTAAAAATTCAGAATGTACTTGCAGAATGTAAAATGCTAGCCTCTATAGACTATCATGACTTCTTCCTTTTTACTTTTCTTGTCTCATTTGTTTTCAGATTACAAATATGAAATTAGCCTTTAGCCTTTACTCCAATTTGGCTAGGGTAACTTGCTAAAGAATCACGCTTATAGGAATCCCCCCAAATTTTAAACTACAAATTAACAAGCTAAAATATTTCAACCAAATAAGCAGGTATGCTTTAATGATAGAATCCTCACTAGTGGTGCTGCTGATAGATAAAAACAAATATGATTTTTTCTCCATTGTCAAAATGTGCTAACAACTAGGAAAATGGTTTATTTTATAAGTGTTTTCAGTAGAGACATAATTGAAAAACAATATATATGACATAAAATTAGCTACACAGTGATGAATATCATAAGTTTTTGACACATACATATTTGATAGAATCTATAATTTAATTTTTTAATATAATAAAATTGTAAAACTGAATGTATATACAATACTGGTTCTCAACTTTGACCATACGTTAGAATCACTTGGGATGCTTTGAAAAAAATGGCCTATGAACAATCCGGATCTTGGAGTGAAGCTGGGCATACATCGTTTTTAAGATTTCCCAGAGATATTACAATGCTCAACCAGGTTTGAGAACACCTGGAATAAATACTTTGGCTTTACCTACTATGTTGACATATGGGAATGTAGGTAACACCTCCATATGTATGTATGTATGTGTGTGTGTGTGCGTGTTTGTGTGTGTGTATGTTTGTGTGTGAATACATAAATTTACATACACACATAGAGATAAGAAGATAACAAAATCCCATTTCTTACCTTTTAAGATGTGACTTTTATTCACAATAGCATTTATTATGATAAGGTTAACACTTATAGAGCTAAATGTCAGTGACTGTTGTTAGTGTCCTTAACACATTTTTGAATTTAAATCTCACAGTGCCTTATGGAACAGATATTTTTTCCACTTTCATAATTAAGACACTGAGACACAGAGTTGCCAAGTTACTTGTCGGTGTCATACCACTGATAAGCTGTAGAGCCAGAGTTTGAGGATGAGTCTTCTCAATTCAGATTCTCAGCAGTCAATCATTTTACCTCATGGCATTTAATAGTAATTTATATGTTACTAACTAAGAGGTTGTAAGAGGGAAGAATTAATTAGATGGTGATGAAGACCACTGTGAAAATACAGATAATGTCATAAGATAATTATTACTATTTATGTATTACTTGGTACAAGAAAGCTAATTTACTAAAATTATTCTAGGTTTTAAAATATTTGTTTTTAAATATAGTTCATACCCAGATACATTAAATGTATCTGGGTATGAAAGATCAAGTCCAACTAATAGGAAGAAATCTCAGAGATCATTTGAAAGATTTTAATGAACAGGGTGCTTTCTTATGTATTCTTTTTTGGGAATGCAGGCTGATACATTGAATCTGTTTAAAACAGGGGTTTTTGGTCCATAATTTCAGAAAAAAATTTAAATATTTAGGATAAAGCTTCATGAAGCCTGTAGATGGCAGCAACCCTCTGTTATTGAGTACTTGCTGTTTGGCTGGAGAGCTGGCTAAAATTAGACGTAGGACTACCATCTGTGGTGGCTATGTACTGAAGTACTCAAGTGAAGGTGTATTCTCTATTTAGCTTTCCAAAAGCAATTTTCTGTTATTGGTTTTGAAAAACTATCCCATACTCTTTATTTGAATAAAGATTTGAAGCATATTTGTCTGGATCTGTAGGAAAAGCCAAACCAAAGGCAGGTCATTCTCAACTAAAGTAGTATCAGGGAACATTCTGTTATCATTTTTGGACATTGCATTTAGGCAATACGTACTTTTTCTAAATACAGTGACCTGCATGATTTATGTGGAATTCCAAAAGCAATGATCCAGTAAATTTACTAACAGTTTCAGTAAATTTGCTTCACGGATCCCGCATCTGATGATTGCCTTCTGCTCTTGGCATTTTCTGCCTAATATGCCATGTAATATGGTTCAGACCAAATCTTATTTTGTCAAATCATTCACAGGAGAGGCTAGTGAAGGCTTTAACTGTATATTAAACAAAATGAAGCAACTGATGGTTTGAGTTGCATTGCTTTTGAAGGCTTTATTAGAGTTGTCAAGGAAAAAAAAATCTACTGTGCTCTCATTGCCCTTCAAGCAAATCTACTTAAATATCTTCTGCTCAGTCACTCAGTTGTGTCCGACTCCCCATGGATTGCAGCCCTCCAGGCTCCTCTGTCCATGGGATTTTCCAGGCAAGAATACTGAAGTGGGGTGCCATTTCCTTCTCCAACTTAAATATCTTGAATGACCCTTATTTTTGTTTTAAATTATGTAGGAATATTAAGATTGCTTTAACTGAGGTAACCGCTTATGATCAATACCTCTCTTTGCCGTGATTAACTGGTATTGATGAGAAAGGATAGTCCTGTTAATACTTTTTAATAAAATTAGAACATTAAGCTCTTCAGACCCCAAAATACTTGGAATTATTCCAGCACAATTGGAGCTTAAAGAAACAGATAAATGTTTTGTGGATCTGAGCCTCCATGGGCTGCCTTCTGACAGTCAGATAAGTTTTGGCATAGCTGTATTATCTAGGTTGGTTTCTGACATCTTTTCTTTTTTTTGTCAGTGGGCCAGAATCCAAATAAATATTTTTGGAAGCAGGACACCTTGTTCAAAAGTTGACAAGCCCAAGTAAATATTCATGTTTACCAAGACAAAAAGAGAGATGAGATGAGCCAAAAACACTTACTTATAGGCACTTATTTTCTTTATGTAATTGATCCTAAAGGGAAGATGAAAGCTAATGAGCCCCAGGGACTTGCCCCGTAATTAGTTTTACACTGTTATGGATACAATGAACATAAAGCGATGCAAAATTTATATAAATGAATGCCTTTGCAATTTTGACCTGTAAGGGCAAGAGAAGCATCTGCTTTCTGTTGATTTAGTGAAGAAGTTTCTTTATATAACCATCTCTTGGGATATGATTAGTACCACAGAATCATTTTATAGTGAGATGCTTAATGGAACAACTTTACTCTGTGACAGAATTGTCACCAAACTACTTTTTACATTGTTTAAAATCAAAGAGACTATCATGGTAGTCAGTTTGTATCATTTATAGAAATGTTTAATGAACCAGAAAAAGTATCTATTTCTCTATCTTTGTCAGCATTATGTTCCAATAACACAGCTGAAATAGGATTATGGGTTTCAAATGAATTTTTTTTAAAGCCATGAATCACGTTTTCTAAAAGCCGTTTCTTTTTCTTTCTTTTGAAAAATTTACTGATGTATAGTTGACTTACAGTACTGTATTAATTTCAGATGTATAATATACTAATTCAATACTTTTCAGGTTAATGTATAAAGTTATTATAAAATATTGACTACTTTCTCTGTGCTGTAGACTAGATCCTTATGACTTACTTATTTTGTAATTGGCAACTTTTACCTTTTAACCCCCTTCACCTATTTCACCCTTCCCTCAATTCCACTCTCTTGAGGTAATCACTCCTTTGTTCTCTGTACCTGTTAGTCTGTTTCTGTTCTGTTCTATTTGCCTGCTTTGTTTTTTAGATTCCACATAAAAGGGAAAACATACAGTATTTATCTTTCTTTGTATGATATTTCACTAGGCATAATAATCTCAAAGTCCATCCATGTTGTCACAACTGGCAAAATATCATTCTTTTGATGGCTGAATAATATTCCACTGCATATATATATATATATATATATATATATATATATACACATACCACTTCTTCTTAATCCATTCATTGATTGATGAGCAGTTAGGTTGCTTCCATATCCTGACTACTGTAAAAAAATGCTGCTATGAACATAGGGATGCATATATCTTTTTCTAATTAGTGTTTTTGCTTTCTTTGAATAAATGCTCAGGAGTGGAATTGCTGATTCGTATGACAGTTCTTGGAGAAGGCAGTGGCACCCCACTCCAGTACCCTTGCCTGGAAAATCCCATGGACGGAGGAGCCTGGTAGGCTGCAGTCCGTGGAGTCGCTAAGAGTCGGACACGACTGAGCGACTTCCCTTTCACTTTTCACTTTCATGCATTGGAGAAGGAAATGGCAACCCACTCCAGTGTTCTTGCCTGGAGAATCCCAGGGACGGGGGAGCTTGGTGGGCTGCCGTCTATGGGGTCGCACAGAGTCGGACACGACTGAAGCGACTTAGCAGCAGTAGCAGTATGATAGTTCTAGTGCTGATTTTTTAAGGAACCTCCGTATAGTTTTCCTTAGTGACTGTAGCAACTCACAATCCCACCAACAGTGCTTGAGTTCCTTTTTTTTTTTTTTCTTTTTTGCTGTTCTTTTTGGAAGGTTTCCACTCTTCTGCCCTCCAGTTTGCTTATGCATTTGTTTGTACCACCTAGTCTGCTGTTAATTTCTTCTAGTGCATATTTTATTTCAGTTGTTGTATTATCCAGCTCTGATTGGTTCTTTTTATATTTTCTAATTCTTCACTGAAACTCTTACCAATGATCCTCTATTCTTTCCCCAAGTTCAGGGAGCATTTTTATGACAATTGTTTTGAACTCTTTTTTGGGTAACTTACTTATTTTCATTTCACTAGGATTTTTTCCTGGGTTTTATCTTGTTCTTTAGTTTGAAATATATTCCTCTGTCTTCTCATTTTGTTTTACATTCTCTGTTTGTTAATAGGAAATTAGGTGAAATAGTTACCTATCCCAGTCTTGAAGGTGTATCTCTGTGTGGGAGCGTTCCTATTCAGTCAGAATGTGAACAGTGACTTTGATTGGGGAGCTGGGTCTTAAGTGAGCCGGGCCAGAGCTTCTCCTTGAGTGCACTGGTGGTCATGGCTTTGGTGGGGGATGAGGCTGGAGCCACAGCCCAATACAAGCTGCAGCTTTTCCCATAGTGCAATAGTAGTCATTGCTTTGGCTCGTGGTGGGGTTGGAGCTGGAGGGACTGGAGCTTCAGCCCTGTGTGGTCTAGGCGGTGTGCTGGGGAAGACAGAGCTGGTCATCCAGAGCACCAGGCACTTTTCATTCAGTCTTCTGCCTCTGTGCTGGGACCAAGAATGAGCAACTCTACAGTCATGCCTGTAACAGCAGAGCTTCAGTTTCCTTTAGTTCTCTGCTAAGTCTCACTGGTTTTCAAAACCAGGCCAGTGCCCTCATGTTCCTGAGTCCAGACCCTAGGCCAAAGTGCCCAATGTGGGGCTAGAACCCCTTGCTCCTTAGGGTGATTGCCAAGTCTGTGATATGTCTCTCCTCCTCTGGGTTACCTGCAGGGTGGTGGCGGTTCCTGTGGATCCCAACTGGACTGCTTCTCTTCTCCTTCTATCAGTCTCAGCTGCATTCTTGGATGTAGAAAAGCCTTTCTGTCAGTCCTCAGGCCATTTTCAGAGAGAGTTGTTCCATGTGTAGCTGTGGTTTTGGTGTGTTTGTGGGAGAAGCTGAGCTCAGGGTCCTCCTACACTGCCATCTTGATCTTGCCTCCCCTAAAGGCCATTTCTTGGAGCCATAAGACATTATTTCTAGTTTTAATGAAATATCAGAAACTTGAAATTCATGAACTAATTCTTTCATTCAACAAATATCTGAGTGCCTACTTTATGCAGCAATGTATTAGAATAAGAGAAACATAGGACTCACCCCCATGAAATCTGGGTTTTTCCAAGTAAGAGGGAGATTAAATAACTAATTTCACCAAGTACTTTAAAATTATAACTGTGCTTTTCATGTTGAAGGAGAAGTACAATTTATCATTAAAATATATAAAAGAAAGATATAACATAATCCGGGATTTCTAAAAAAGAGTCCCTTAGGAGTTTATTTTTAATTCTTTATCTAAAATAAAATAAGATGTGAACACCTACATAGTTTACCTGTTTCCACTGGTGAATGAAATCTTTGCATTTACATAAATGCTTATATAGCAACTCAAAGAGAAAAATATATAAGAAAGTAGGAAAAAGAAGTTGGCATATTCTGTCAGCAAAAACATGGATATGTTGGTGCTATGATCCTTAATGAAAAATCTTGTGCAGGTGAGATGGATATATATTTATTTAAACAGGAGAAGATACATTTGTTTTTTAGAAATGAATTTAACTTTCATTAAATCAAATTAAATCAAATTTGATTTTTTGTAAGATGATTCTTATAAGTGGATTAAGCTTTTCTGAAAATGAACAGGTTGAAAATTAAGTGAATATTTCCTTAAAAAAACATGCTGAATTTGACTGACTATACATTTGTAGAGAAACAAAATCTGGAAAAAATATGATGCTCAGCCCTCTGTATAAGTTTGTCCAACTCTTGTGAAAATGAGATCAGATTCATAAAGCAGGAACACTTTATCGCCCAAGGCATATAGAAAGCTATTCACACTTCTTAGATTGAATTCTAGTAACTTTTCAAATATAAGGGATTGGTTACCAGTAACAGAATTTTATTTTAATAATGGAATAGTTTTTTAAAGCTCAAAAGTTGCTGGAAATGTTTGAAAGTGAGAGAGAGGGACAGAAAGAGGCTATCAACAACAAATTTAGTGGAGAAAAAAACATTAAAAGGAGAAACACAAAATGACAAAGCAAAACAACAAAATTCAATTCCTGAAGATATAGATGAATGAATTGTCCTTTTGATGCCAGAAATCATTTTTTCACTCTTTACATATATGTAAAAATGTCCTGTCTATGTTTTAGATATGCTACTTTTAGTACACATTTCTATTTTCATCTACTCAGTCCTTGATGTGTTCTTAAGTCTTGTCAGCCAAATAAGCAGATTTCTGCTTTTCCCATTAGTCTTATCAAAGATTCTTTAATGATGTATGCTGTCTTGTCCAGAATGTTGTTGATTTGGCTGCCAGGCTCCTCTGTCCAGGGAATTCTCCAGGCAAGAAAACTGGAATGGATATCCATTCCTTTCTCCAGGGGATCTTCCCGACCTAGGGATTGAACCTGAGTCTCCTGCACTGCAGGTGGATTCTTTACCATCTGAGCTACCAGGGAAGCCCCCTATAAAACATAAACTCTATAATTTGTTCTGAAGTTTATATTAGCCTAGGTAAATTAATCTAAAGCTATTCAAATCCCTCTTCAATTGAACATGAGTTTAAAAATTTGGTAGAATTGATCCCAATCATCTTCAATTTTTTTGTGCAGAAGTTATCCTAGCATTGGCTTCCTAAGAATTTTCTTACTTTTATTTTGTATTTAGTTCCTAGAAATCTTTTTTTTTTCAAAGAGATCTTCAAAGAAATCACTTGGTATCCTGTTTCTGTATGATGTACACAGATGCTTGCTCAAAATAGCCAAATTTGAGGATGTTTGGTGCACATAAATAGTAATGGATATCTTTTCTTGATATTTAACACTCGTCTTCTATATTCAAACAGGTGCTACTGTTGGTGTTTAATTAACTAGACTTATATGAACCATGAACTTCTTCATGTTCAAGCTGGTTTTAGAAAAGGCAGAGGAACCAGAGATCAAATTGCCAACATCCACTGGATCATAGAAAAAGCAAGAGAGTTCCAGAAAAACATATATTTCTGCTTTATTGAGTATGCCAAAGCCTTTGACTGTGTGGATCATAATAAACTGGAAAATTCTGAAAGAGATGGGAATACCAGACAACCTGATCTGCCTCTTGAGAAATTTGTATGCAGGTCAGGAAGCAACAGTTAGAACTGGACATGGAACAACAGACTGGTTCCAAATAGGAAAAGGAGTTTGTCAAGGCTGTATATTGTCACCCTGCTTATTTAACTTATATGCAGAGTATATCATAAGAAATGCTGGGCTGGAAGAAGCACAAGCTGGAATCAAGATTGCCAGGAGAAATATCAATAACCTCAGATATGCAGATGACACCACCCTTATGGCAGAAAGTGAAGAGGAACTCAAAAGCCTCTTGATGAAAGTGAAAGAGGAGAGTGAAAAAGTTGGCTTAAAGCTCAACATTCAGAAAACGAAGATCATGGCATCTGGTCCCACCACTTCATGGGAAATAGATGGGAAACAGTGGAAACAGTGTCAAACTTTATTTTCCTGGGCTCCAAAATCACTACAGATGGTGACTGCAGCCATGAAATTAAAAGACGCTTACTTCTTGGAAGGAAAGTTATGACCAACCTAGATAGCATATTCAAAAGCAGAGACATTACTTTGCCAACAAAGGTTCGTCTAGTCAAGGCTATGGTTTTTCCTGTGGTCATGTATGGATGTGAGAGTTGGACTGTGAAGAAGGCTGAGCGCCGAAGAATTGATGCTTTTGAACTGTGGTGCTGGAGAAGACTCTTGAGAGTCCCTTGGACTGCAAGGGGATCCAACCAGTCCATTCTGAAGGAGATCAGCCCTGGGATTTCTTTGGAAGGAATGATGCTGAAGCTGAAACTCCAGAACTTTGGCCACCTCATGGGAAGAGTTGACTCATTGGAAAAGACTCTGATGCTGGGAGGGATTGGGGGCAGGAGGAGAAGGGGACGACAGAGGATGAGATGGCTGGATGGCATCACTGACTCGATGGACGTGAGTCTCAGTGAACTCCGGAGTTGGTGACAGAGAGGCCTGGCGTGCTGCAACTCATGGGGTCGCAAAGAGTCAGACACGACTGAGCGACTGATCTGATCTGATCTGATTTGTTGAGTGAAGAAAGTAATCAAGGAAAGATTTAAGTCTTTGAACCCACAGAACATTTTTTTACTATTATTATGCAAAAGATAGTGACCATCTGTTCTCTATTGCCACTGAATCCAGAACATAAGGAAATAAACTTAAATTGCACCATGAGGTAGTTGGGTTAGAATCATTGAGAAATTTCCTGACAGGGTTGTTAACACTAAAATGAATCAGGGAGAGAAGTTGTGAAATCCTCTTAGATTCTTTTTTCCCCCTTATTATTATGCGATTTTGGTCTATAAGTGATTCTCCAGATTTAGTTGTCTTTACCTGTGATTTCACAAATGTGTTTCAAGTTTAACATCAGAGGGAAGACCGTGAAAAGTAAAAATGATTGAACAATAGTAGAGATTTTTTAATTTTTTTATTATGTAGTAAGCTCTGTGCAAAGCACTTTACATACTTTTTGCCATTTGACTACAGTAACAAATCAGATAGTTCAATTCAATTCAGTCACTCAGTCATGTCCTACTCTTTGCAAACTCATGGACTGCAGCACACCAGGCTTCCCTGTCCATTACCAGCTCCTGGAGCTTACTCAAACTCACGTTCATTGAGTTGGTGATGCCGTCCAACCACCTCATTCTCTGTTGTCCCTTTCTCCTCCTGACTTCAATCTTTCCCAGCCTTAGGCTCTTTTCTAATGAGTCAGCTCTTCACACCAGGTGGCCAAAGTATTGGAGTTTCAGCTTCAGCATCAGTCCTTTCGACGAATATTCAGGACTGATTTCCTTTAGAATGGACTGGTTGGATCTCCTTGCTGTTCAAGGGACTCTCAAGAGTCTTCTCCAACACCACAGTTCAAAAGTATCAATTCTTCAGCACTCAGCTTTCTTTATAGTCCAACTCTTAAATCCATACATGACTACTGGAAAAACCATAGGTTTGACTATGTGGACCTTTGTTGGCAAAATAATGTCTCTGCTTTTTAATATACTGTCTATGTTGGGCATAGCTTTTCTTCCAAGGAGCAAACATCTTTTAATTTCATGGCTGCAGTCACCATTTGCAGTGATTTTGGAACCCCCCAAAATAAAGTCTCTCACTGTTTTCATTGTTTCCCCATCTATCTGCCATGAAGTGATGGGGCCAGATGTCATGATCTTAGTTTTCTGAATGTTGAGTTTTAAGCCAACTTTTTCACTCTCCTCTTTCACTTTCATCAAGAGGCCCTTTAGTTCTTCTTTACTTTCTGCCATAAGTGTGGTATCATCTGCATATCTGAAGTTATTGATATTTCTCCTGGCAATCTTGATTCCAGCTTGTGCTTCATCCAGTCCAGCGTTGCTCATGATGTACTCAGATAGTTCAGTCTACAAGAATTCTGGGATTAGCTCTTAAGTTGGTAATAGCTACCACACACCAAAGAACTCATTGCTGCAGTAGGTTTGTCTATCTCTTAAACTTACTATAAGGATTAAAGAGTCCCCCTTCTACAACTGTAGTGATTCACTTATTTTGAGGGGGACAGAAATGTCACATGGGAGATGACTTAGTTAGGTCACTTTGGATATGTTAGTATGGCATAGAGAGCCTATTAATGTCATGGAGGTATATCAGGGAACTTGTTATTTCCAAAGTCTTATGTTGCCTCTGATGATAATATGATAATGGATGCTCCTAGGTTCAGAGTGTGCTGTGAATAATTCAGTGAGCTGGAGATCACCGTTTTTCCTTCCAAATGGCAGCCTGCACTTGAACGAAACCAAATGGCTCTCAACGTCATAATGCAGAAAAGAGACCCATGTTTTCAGTGGGCTCTAGACATTTGAAGCCCAAATACCAATATCCATCTCACTGCCATTTCTTTCTCTTCTGAAGTAAGCCCTTCTCATTAGGTTTTCGCAATGGATAAGTCTTAGATCTTTCCTAAGTTTGTCAGTCCTGTGTGATGAAACTTATTTTTATAATTTTCCTTTGTATTCTTTTGATTGTGAAGTTTAGCAACAGGATGGGCCTTGATTACATAACCGTGTATGCATGCCCAGTGATTTCACTGATGGGAGATGTAGTAAGTCCAACTGAAAGAAATAATTATAATGGGAACATGTAAGTTGGCAGACAGTTTGCTTGAATCCTCTGAGCCGATGAAAGGAAAGAACATTTTTGTTTTTTTGATAAGGCTTCTGAAGTGCACGCGTTTTCTTCTGCTATGCTTGCACTACTGTTGCTATTTCCATGGTTTCTAGTCTAAGTTTCATGAATGTTAGTTTCCAAGAGTAGTGAACAAGAAGTCCAGAACTCTGAGTTCTAATCAAGGCTTATCATTTGAGTCACCAAGATAAACTGATACAGTTCTCAAAATTGAAACAGATTTTCTTGTGGCTTTTAGGTTATTTAAAAAAAAAACTTAAAAAATATTTTTTTTTTTTTCGGAAGGGCAACAATCAAGAACTGTCCAGAGATATCTATAAGGCCAGATACTTCTTACATAATTCATAGAATGTAAATTAAGTACCTTTAAGTGAGTAAATAATTTACTAGGTTTTGTCATCGCTCTTTTGCCTTTGTTTGAATGCTTCTTTTCTTTTTTTCTTCTTTTTAGAATTGTTGATAGAACACTAATCCTCATCCACATGGACATGTGGACTTTGAGACTTTTTGGCTTACAACAGGGCAGTATAATATAGCGCACATTTTTTGGGGCTCTACAGTTAAATACTCCTGGCTATTAGCAGTGTGAATTTGGGCAAAATATCACTCTCCTTTTGCTTGACTGGGAAATGGGAATAATAAGGATACTTAGGAAATTGTGAGGATTCAGTGAGATAATTCAGATAAGATCATTAACACAGTTCGATCCCACAAGTTTTCACTCCATGAATACTATTTCTCTTCCTCATCTTACTCCTGCTCTTTCTCCTCCTCCCAATGGTTCTTTGAGTCCTAGGACTCTTAGAAGCTGAGAGCTCTGACTCCAGCAAATAAACGTGTGACTACATACTTTAGATAACTGAAGAAAAATTATTCAAATGATTGATTCATAATGTAGATGATATGGTAGAAAATTTTATACTTTATATGTTGTTTAGCCTCCTCAGTCAAGTCCAACACTTGTGATCCCATGGACTGTAGCCCGCCAGGCTCCTCTGTCCCTGGGATTTCCCAGACAAGAATACTGGAGTGGGTTGCTATTTCCTTCTCCAATACTTTATATATTTAAAACCTTTTATTTTGGTTAAAATGATGATAAAATGAAGACAGTGACTTTAGCTGCATCTATAGCTATGTTTTATGGTTATTTAAAAAATAATTTTGTATTAAACTTTTTCCTTTGAAATAAATTCAATTTACAGAAAAGTTGCAAAGATAATACAGTCTCCATATCTTCATTATTTGTTTTTTTCTATTACTATTTTATCTAAATAAATGAGGAAACCAACACTGATACTTTGTATTAACTAAACTCTAGATTTGATTCAGCTTTAACTTGTCTTCCCTGAATTTTTTTCTATTCCAGGATACAGTTTGGGGATAGAAATTGTTTGTAATTATCATGTCTCTGTCGTCTCTGCTAGTTTGTGAATTCTTTCCTTATTTTTCACGATCTTCACTGTTTTGAGAAAAATTGGTTGGGGAGATTTTGTAGAATGTTCCTCAATTTGTGTTTATTTGTTATATTCTCATAATTAAAAGGAGGTTACGGTCTTGAGAGGGAAATGCCATTCTTATCACATCATAAACTACATGCTATCAACACGAATTATCACTGTATGTGTTGGCATCGATTACCTGGCACAGTACTGTTCTCCACCTTTCTCCATGGTAAAGTTTCTTTTCCCCTTTTCATATTCTGTTCTTTAGAAGCAAATCAGAGAGTACAGCCTACCTTCAAGTGATAGGGGATATATTTCTGTTTTAAGATTATTCATTTCAGTATTTTTAATACTTTACTTTGCTGACTAAATAAGTTTTATAAAGTAAGTGTTAACATTTCCTTTTTTATAAGGAAATTGAGACTTAAAGAGGTCAAGTAACTTGACCATACAAGTACAAGCTGGATCTGGAACTTAAAATAAGTTTTCCCCATCCAAAAATATATTGTTTTTCCACTATATATGAATTTTTTATATATATATATATATATATATATATATATAATATACTTAAAAGTTTTGTCATTATAGCTAAAAGTCTGGGAGTGAGGGGCTTAATAGTTATTTTAATAATCTCATTAAAATTTTTCTATAATAATTTAAGATTAATAGCTATTTCACATGGATACAAAAGTCATTTTTGGTCACAATATCCCTGCATCCAAGTATATTCTGAATATTATTATATTTCCATAATTCTCCAGGTTGATAAAAATTCATTATGTTAGAAGCATTTAGCTGAAGGTACTGCTGGAAACAATCTTACGTCATTTTCCTCAGAGTGTACATTTGCTGCTAATTTTATTTTTGCAGTGAAAGTAGCATCAAAAAAATGTTTGATAGGTACAGAGAAAAATCAAAACAGAGTCTTGTGAATACTGTTTGAGAGAAGTTAATTTTTAGGTCTCCAATTCCTAATTCTCAAAGATCTTTAAAATATTATTAAAAGTCATTGAGTATGGAAAAATCCATAAATTCCTGTAAACCCTTGTTAAATAAATTTCCTGGTAGCTGAACAAAGAGCTGAGTTAAACTGAAATATGCAGGTGAAAAGTCCATTCCCTCTACCAACTTGGATAACCCTAACTGGTTGAACATGAACCAGAATAACTGGTTACTTCTCTATTTCTGTGTTTCTTCTGGAATAGTTTTACATGGCCTGTCATTCAAATTCACTATAAGCTTACAGTAAAGTTTGCAACTCAGAAGACAAGTGATTTGAGGTACAAGGGACAGGTGAATGTTTAATACATTTTATGGGAAGCTATGACAAAAGTCCTGGAGGAGGGCATGGCAACCCACTCCAGTGTTCTTGCCTGGAGAATCCCCATGGACAGAGGAGCCTGGCGGGTTACAGTGCATAGGGTTGTATAGAGTTGGACAGGACTGAAGCGACTTATCATGGCATGTTGTTCAGTTGCTAAGTTATGTCCTACTCTTTGTGACCCCAGGGACTGCAGTATACCAGGCTACCCTGTCCTTCACCATCTCCTGGAGCTTGCTCAAACTCATGTCCATTGAGTCAGTGATGCCATCTAACCATCTCGTCCTCTGTCATCCCCTTCTCCTACTTCGATCTTTCCCAGCATCATGGTCTTTTCTAATGAGTTGGTTTTTTGCATCAGGTGACCAAAGCTAGCATGGCATAGCATATGACAAAAGTAAAACAAATCAAAGTAATCAAGTAGGCTTGGAAGTGACAATCTGTAGAAATCTTGAAATGTAAAGTAGCTTCTCATTGGTTTATTACGGTCCTGATTTTCAGTGTCTTTTCCTAAATCACTCCATCTGGGATTCCAAAAGAGAAAACACCAGGCAAAAGTTTAAAGTATGTGACATTTTTTTTTTCCATCTCTCCTTATTACAGTTTTCCTTCACCCAAATCACCTTCTATTATTATCTATCTAGGCCACTCTTGCAAGTAAAAAGATAGTTTAAAAAAGTTGGTAGATGTTTCCTAGAGTCTGTGTTTTTAAAGTCAAACCCTTAATAAGAATCTAGATTAATGATATGTTTTCACATATAGTGGCATCTGGATAAGAAAAACTTTTCAGCAAATAGCCTGTTAAATCATTCAAAATTCATCAATTTCTGCCTGACACTGATATTTTAAAAGTTATTTACTTTATCTAC
Organism: Bos indicus x Bos taurus; assembly: GCF_003369695.1. NCBI lineage: Eukaryota > Metazoa > Chordata > Mammalia > Artiodactyla > Bovidae > Bos > Bos indicus x Bos taurus. The sequence continues at coordinate 29,047,281 of NC_040084.1, forward strand.
CAGAAACAAGACAATTTATTTATTCGATAATATATATCAAACACTTACTATGTAACAGGCATCAACTTACAGTGATCACCATCAGGCAGAGATCCCTTCTCTCATGAAGCTTATATTCTAGGGTGGCTTAAATAATAAAGCATACTCGTTGTTTAGTGGCTAAGACATATCCAACTCTTTTGTGATCCTATGGACTGTAGCCTGCCGGGTTCCTCTGTCCATGGGATTTCCCATGCAAGTATATTGGAGTGGGTTGCGATTTCCTTCTCCAGGAGATCTTCCCAACCCAGGCATCAAACCCATGTCTCTTGCGTTGGTAGGTGGATTATTTACCACTGAGCCACCTAAGAAAGTCCAATAAAATACACACACACAAGTAAATATTTGTGTGTAAAATGGAAAGATTTAAAAACAGGAAAGCAAACTGTGCATGTATAAAGTGATGGGATTGTAAACTTTTCTTCCCTAAGCAATAAGTTTGGATCATACGTTATAAGAGTGAAGAGATATTGATTGTTCATAGGTATTTAGATTATTTTTTCCAGGAAGAACGTGTGGTCTTCCCTGGTGGCTCAGATGATAGAGAAACTGCCTGCAATGCAGGGCACCCAGGTTCAGTTGCTGGGTCAGGAAGATCCCCTGGAGAAGGGAATGGCTACATACTCCAGTATTCTTGCCTGAAGAATTCCATTTAGATTATTTTTTTCCAGGCAGAACATATAGCTGACTTCAAAATTCTCTTTTAATTCTGCATTCCACTTATGCTCAAAATGGCACATGGAGTTCTGCAAATTCAGTAGAAATTAGTCTCTTTCTGGAACAGTGACAAATGTGTGGGCACTTTTCCTAGGATTTGGCAAGTTTTTCTTGGAAACTTTTGCTATTAGAGTAGAAATTAAAGAGTCCTACACGTTCATTAATTTAGTCAGCAAATATTTATTGGGCTCCCTTTATGTGCTAAGCCCTGGTTAGACACATTGTGAAGCATGGTGCAGACAGAGCTCATAAGTTCATTATGATACAGAACTTATAACCTGGTAAGAAATGAAGATAATAAATCATTTCAATTGTTAAGAGAATCAAGAAAGGTGAAATAAAGGGTGCAATGAGTATACATCACAATATATGACACAGAAACCAGTGGTCATTTAAAGACTTCTTGGGGAGGTAGAGTTAATGCTGAGACTTCAGGAGGAGTAGAAGTGAGCCTGTCAAGTGTTGGAGGGTTTCTGGAAGATGGAGCATGTGGGCAAATTGAGAGCAGGCAGAGATCAGTACTTCAAAGTACTGCGGGCAAGAGAGATTTTGGAGAGTATGAGGAGCAGAAAGATTGGGAAAGCAAGAAAAACCAATGATGGAAATGTAGCCCTGATTCTCTTACACTTTATAATCCATGTTAAGATTTTGTTTAACTTTATCCAAGGCAGTGGGAAGTTAAGCAAATGCTTAATGGGGTAGAAACATGACACAATTAAAAAAATTAATTTGCAGAGTAAAAAGTGGCTGTAGTTGGCTATAATTGGGAGAATAAGAATCAGTTATCAGGATATTGCAGAAATACGGGTGAGAAATCCTGTTAAGTTGGTTAACGATGGTGGAAGTAGTGGAAATAGAGGAATAAGAAATAGAGGAATAAGAAAAGCAGGAGCTTGGTGATGGTTAACATTTGTTATGCTCAAAATGTCTCATTTTGGCCAGGGTCTAGGAGATAACTTAAGAATCAAAAGCATTCCTGGGTATTAAAAAAGGAAGATGTTTCTTAGCAAACATGTGTCTGAACACTTTAGGGCAGGTAGGCAAAGAATTTAATAGCTATCGTCACAAATTCTGTATGTGTTTTGAGCGGCTCCATATGAACTCAAGTAACTTTATAGGCATAATCAAATGAACACCAGAGAAGCATTTTGAATGAAGTAAACTGCCAGTAGTATTATTTGTTGCCTTTAGAAAGACTACATATCTTCTTTACTTTTCCCTGACTTTTGAGAAGAGATGCTAATCTTGGTCCCTCTGATATCAATTAAGTAAGTTTTATAGCCTTGCTGAGACCTTAGTTGCATCCTCAGCCCCAGTTCACGAGGATGTGTGAGCAGGCATGCAGTTGGATGCTGGTTTTTGGAAGATGGCTTGACTTAGAAAAGTTAAGGACAAATTGAAGAGTTTCTTAACAGCAGTATCATGCCTTTTATAATGTGTGAAATAAAAATTTCTGATGCTCTTTTGCCGCCTTTTGCCAAAAATTTGATTTGGACATCAGCTTTTCAATCGATGACACCTGTCTACTTTACTGAAGACATTTGACAGCTTCTTTTCTGGGCAGTGCCGTGTCAATCTTGGCAGGGATGATTTGCAGACAAGTGAATATGGGAATAGCATTCTCATGCAAATAAACTCTAGCACAAATGGGAAGAGATACAAAGCTCATTAAAAAGATATGGAAGCAGCCTAAATGTCCATCAAAGGAGGAATGGTTAAGAAGATGTGGTACATACAAGCAATGACATATTACTCAGCCATAAAAAAGAGTGAAATAATGCCATTTGCAGTGACATGGGTAGGCCTAGAGATTGTCATACTGAGTGAAGTCAGTCAGACAGAGAAAGGTAAGTACCATATGATGTCAGTTTATGTGCAATCTAAAAACAATGGTACAAAGGAACCGATTTACAAAGCAGAAATAGAGTCACAGAAGTGAAAAACAAACTTATGGTTACCACAGCAAGGGATAAACCGGGAGACTGAGATTAGCATATACACACTACTATCTATAAAATAGAAAGCTAATAAGGACCTACTGTATGGCACAGGAAACTCGACTCAATTCTCTTTAATGGCCTATATGGGAAAAGAATCTAAACAAAAAAAGAGTGGCTATAAGTATATGTACATAACCAATTCACTTTGCTGTACAGCAGAATCTACCACAACATTGTAAATCAAATATATTCCAATAAATTAATTTAAACATAATTTTTAAAAGGCCATTATAAATCAAGTTATAGGCCAAAAATGACTTGAACATGTCAATAAAATAAATGGAATATTTTTTTGCATTTCTTCCTTTTGCCTGGGTATCTATATTCTTAAAGGTGTAAGGTATGATCTCAGTTTAGTTATTTGAGAAGCAGAGATAAAAGTGAAGAGATTGCCTCTGAAGGATAAAAATGTATTTGAGATATGAGGACAGGACATTAAAAATATTATGGTCTGAATAAATTTTTTAAGGCAGATGAAATATACAAAATAATTTACAACACTTTCCTGTAACATACAATTTGAGATTTTACTGATCATTCATTCCAAATGTTTGCTCTTTTAGACTTTCTTTATTCGGCCCTGGTTACTTTTTCACAAAGTCAGCAAACCTGTAAAGCACTGCAGAGTTGTTTATCTTTCGCAGGTACGTGGCTCAGTGAAGTGAGGGCAGAGAGGAGACCTCTTTGTTTAGGTCAATGCAAACATATTGCCATTCTTATACTTTTGGGGGAGATACACTGAAGGTTTTTTTCTCCCTATTATTCTACTTGAGTAATCTTGTACATATAGTTAATGATGGACTGACAGTGGCTAGATCTGGCTTACATAGTAGTGGACGGAGAAGCTTATGCAATAGTTTTGACAAATGTCGGAATGCCTTGACCCAAAATACTGCCCTTCTGTAGACTCTCATACCTCCAACTCCACTGACATATGTTTAGCTTGTAACATTTATCCTGCCCCTAATTACCATATTGTAATAACTATTTTAAATGGTTAGAACACTACTTTCCCTGAGAAGACATTGCACATTTAATATCAACTCATTGATAATGATTAATTTATCTGATTACCTATTATCATCTGTTGTTACAGATCTCAGGTTAGGTCATAAGAAAAAAAAAGTTGATTTTGGTTTGGCAGAGAAGAATAGAAATATTTGAAACTGGAGTTGGCCTGGTCTCATGATGAGGGTTGTAGGGGGTGCCGGATTGGGCCGTGAGGGGGCAGCTTGCCGGCACTTGTACTATGTGGTTCTAACAAACTGTGAGTTGGGCAGAAATGATGGACTAAGGCAGGGTGGTACTGTAGCATAGCTAGCTAAAGCCAGTCTTTGGAATCCAATCAATCTTGGATAGCATCCCAGTTCTGCCACTTAGTAAATGTGTGGCCTTGGGAAAGTCACCGAACCTCTCAAGGTTTTGATCTATAATTATTTTATGCATTTTGTACAGAAATCCCTAAATATGCTTTAAGACTGGATAATTTAAGTGACAGCTCATAAAAATATTTAGCCATATTATTCAGAGAGTGATCCTCCTCCCTTTTTGGACCATTACTTGGTCTCCCAGAATCATGGCTTTTTAGAAGTAAGGACCGTATTGTTATCTATAATTCTTGAGAACTATTGAAATACATCACATTTAAAGTGACCACTTAATACCTCTCAAATAAGGACATCTTTGAAAGTGAGAGGAGGCACTTAGAACAACTAATACATAATACCTGAACTAGAACAGGTATAAATTGGAACTCCCTCAGCTAAACCATTTCAATCTAATGATACCAAATGCTTGCACGTAAGACGGAAAGGTTTAGAGAAAAACTGCCTAGGGACCTAATAAAGGCAATAGATTCTGAAAAGAATAAATAATTTCCCTTTTCTTTATTCCTGAACTGTTAATAAAAACTGTATCAGCATAATGCATTTTTGATTTATCCTACTCTATGTAAAATATTGTTTTAGTGATTCATGCTGCTAAGTCGCTTCAGTCGTATCCGACTGTGTGCGACCCCAGAGACAGCAGCCCACCAGGCTCCCCTGTCTCTGGGGTTCTCCAGGCAAGAACACTGGAGTGGGTTGCATATATCTGTACAAATATTTTAGCAGATATACTTTTCTCTTAGTTCAAGTTCATTTGTAATAAGAAACTGAACCAATCAAAACACACTGGTATGGTTACATTTAAATATATCTACACTTTTAAAATAATAAAGCTGATTGACTTTAATTTTCATTCTGTTGATGAATAACTGACATGTTAGTCTGAACTTGGAGGCAATAACAATGCATTGATATCAGGTTTCTAATTTTTGAACCAGTAGACTTATTTTAGTACCTTCCCTGGTGGCTCAGACGGTAAAGCGTCTGTCTACAATGCGGGAGACCTGGGTTCGATCCCTGGGTTGGGAAGATACGCTAGAGAAAGAAATGGCAATCCGCTCCTTATTTGCTTTCTCATGTCTGTATTTCCTTTTGAATTAAACAGAATTTATACAATTGACAGCTAAAGACTCCGTAACATTCTTTGATTATTGATCACTGATCTCACAGAGGTAAGATGCTAGTATAAGTATCATTCATATTCTATTCTAATACCAGTATTATTTTAGGTGTCTTAAGCAGGTAACTAAATACAAATATTAGCATAATTTACTAGTTAACTATGAATTTGGGTTGTTTCAGAAATGGTTTTAAGAAATAGTACAGGAATATTTATATTTTAAAAAGATGATTGATTGAAAATAAACAAAAGGAAAATAAGATTAGAAAGAAAAGACGGCCTCTGGAATGATGTTAGAACATAAAAACATAGGTCATGAATATATATCTGCTTGCTAGAAGGGGTACATAAATATGTCCCTAAGCTTTAGCAGTCAAAAAAAAAAAAAAAAAAGGAAAACATCGTGAGGTCCAACAGTGAGAAAGACAATAAGCAAAAAATAAAACCACTTGTCCCCCAGAGTACGCACTCATACTGAACACAGAGAACTGTTTCTCCCATGAGAAATGTATATACTATGACTTCCTTCCCATTTCCACAAGATTAGTTATATTATCATCTAATAACACCAGGGTATCCGGTCCCATCATTTCATGGCAGATAGATGGGGAAACAATGGAAACAGTGACAGACTTTATTTTCTTGGGCTCCAAAATCACTGTAGATGGTGCTTGCTGCATGAAATTAAAAGATGGTTGCTCCTGGGAAGAAGCAAGGAGCTAGGGTTAGAGAGACAGCATATTAAAAAGCAGAGACATTACTTTGCTGACAAAGGTCCACATAGTCAAAGCTATGGTTTTTCCAGTAGTCATGCATGGATGTGAGAGTTGGAGTATAAAGAAAGCTGAGTGCTGAAAAATTGAAGCTTATGAACTGTGGTGTTGGAGAAGACTCTGAGAGTCCCTTGGACTGCAAGGAGATCAAACCAGTCCATCCTATAGGAAATCAACCCTGACTGTTCATTGGAAGGACTGATGCTGAAGCTGAAACTCCAAAATTTTGGCCACCTGGTGCAAAGAGCTAACTCATTAGAAACGAGCCTGATGCTGGGAAAGATTGAAGGTGGGAGGAGAAGGGGATGACAGAGTATGAGATGGTTGGATGGCATCACTGACTTGATGGACATGAGTTTGAGCAAGCTCCAGGAGTTGGCGATGGACAGGGAAGCCTGGCATGCTGCAGTCCATGGGTTCGCAAAAAGTCGGACATGACTGAACTGAACTGGACTAAATAATACCAGACAACATTATTTTCTCTTCCTTAAGTTAGTGATTCGAAAACTTAAAGAACAAAAATCTCTGCTACATTTTAACCCACTGATTCAGGCAACTTGCTTGTGCACTGTGCAAGTAACGTTTTGATGCTTTAATTGTGCTCTTCCTATATGAAAATATGTACACAGATTACAATGTGAAGTAAACATTTATGAACTTCCATCAGATTGTTTAACATAAATGCTCATATTAAGGCATAATGTTTTAAAATGTAGGCTTCAATTCCTCTCATATAAGTATCTTTTGTAATTTATAGGCCACTCTAGCCTTATTCCATATAGAAAACACTATTTTTTTTTTAAGTAGCCTTAAGATTGAAAAAGCTGGTTTAGAGAGCTGTGTTCCACGGTATATGATATTCCAAGGGGATTACAGGGAGAGAATCTTGGCCTGTGGATCTTGCATCTGTGAGTTTGAAGCAAATTTGTCCTGTTTGAGCATCAGGGTTGCCTCTGCTAAAGAAAACTCACCTCTGTGAATGTATGAGACAAAGTGTACTCTTAATATGCATCTAAAATCAAGACTAAGCAGTTTTTTTAAAATCATGCATAACACAAACTGAATTGGAGAATGGACAATCATCTGGCAAAGTAAAGCTGAAAATAAATGTTGGTGTTTAAGAACTTCAATAAATATCATCCCTGTCCTCCTCTGGGTTTGCAACTAGTGGGAATGTAGACTTATACTCCAGTAGATGAAGATTTTGGAGAACTAAGAATTTGAGACAGCACTCTGACTTATGGCCAGAGTTAAGGCTCCAAAAATGTAAATAAACTATGATGTCTCCCTGGATCTGTTAAGTTTGCTGAAAAGATAAGTAGCTATGTGTCCTGAGAAAACGATGCTGCAAATAGGAGGATCCAAAACAAGTGCTGTTAGATTTGGCTTCATATAGCAGAAAACTCAAAATAATAGAAGCTCAAACAAATAAAGGTTTATTTTGCCCTTATGAACAAGAAGTATGGAGAGAGGCTATATTAGGGTGTGTATGGTGGGACTGTGTTCATTAGGGAGCTGGGGTTCTTTGTTTATTAGCTGTGTTATCCTTGAAAACTACTCCTTGTTACAAGTCTTAGTTTTCTCATATATAAAGTAAGTGTGGTGATGCATGCATCATAGAATTGCTGTCAAAATTGTTGTTAAGATTAAACAAGATATAAAGTGACCATCAGATTAGGCACAGTGTATGTTATTTAACTTTTAGGACTAACGATGAAAGTAAGAAGGCTCAGGAATAAAAAGCATGTAATGAAGCAAAGGTGAAAATACAATGACAGAAACCAGAGCAGTAGCCAGGGAAGAGGGGTGGTAGGACCTGACTCTAAAGGGAGGTGGGAATTTTGGGGCATGATGGAATTATTATAGGTCTTGATTTTGGTGGTGATTATGTAACTGTAAATGTTTGTCAAAGCTCACAGAACTGTACATTTAAAAGGGTGAATTTACTGAATACAAATGATGGTGTATTTTTTAAAATAGAAAAAACCCATAAAGTAGAGCCGTAAAATTAAAAGTTTGAAGAGTCCTTTGATGTGTAGGCATATTTTGATACATGCACATATAAATTATGCACTTTTTATAATTATATACTTTATTGCTTAATCTGGAGATGGACAGAATTAAATTATAAGAGAGTCCCAGATTTTTAGATCTGGAAGAAAATTAATAAATTGTATAGACTAACCACATTAAAAACTAAGAAATTTGAGGTCTGTTAAGAAGATGTGATTGCAAAGAAAGGGCACCAAGTTATTTCTTTGATGGCAGAGCAGTATTTAGGCTCATGTTTCCTCTTAGAGTCTGATGCATTCTACTATGTCATAATTTCCTTCTTCAAATTTTTTTTAGAATAGTCATAATTTTTTAAGTTAAAAAGTTACTTTTGCTTTAATATTTAGAAAAATATAAATACTAATCTTAATTGCTGTATACAGAAATAGAAACATTTATCACTATTCCTAACTACAAGCCAGATGAAAAATACAGGGAAATTTAACTACAAGCCAGATGAAAAATACAGGGAAATTTGAAGTTGGTATTCAAACTCTTATAAGTCACATGAATACCAGAGTAGCTATGCCACTTTAACTGTGTGTGATTGAGTGCCCACACTTGATTAAATAATCTCTGTAGCTTTGGTATAAAAATTTTGGACAAGATGTCAAAAGACTAGGATCCCATCTGAGCTTCACCACTAGTCAGCTCTCATTTCATGAGTAAACCTTACTTTCTTGAGCTCCTAGTTCCCTCATTTGGTTTGGACTAGATCAACACTTTCCAAATATTAGGAAACATTTTAAAAATCAAATCTCAATCATAACCCTAATCTTAATGATTAAAGAAAAGAATACTGCTTCATTTGAAACAGAGAGGAGTCTCTGGTCTCTACCACCTAGCCTCCTTCACCAACCCCTCTTCAGGCTACTTTGAGATATCTTTCTGTTGTCCTAGGGTGCCAGGAACACAGTTCTAAAACTTCTAGAGAAGAAGTCCTTAAGGTTATTTTCTCTTTTAAAATACTCTAATTTGTGAGACCAAGAAATGAAAGGAAAAGAATAAGGCATGTTCCCCCCTAGCTTTAAAAAAGATGAGAAATCACAGATATTATGCAAGGCTTTTTCAATGCAGTTGTGGATTGTTTCATTGAGACTTTAACCTGTGACTTAAAAAAAAGGATAAAAGGACAAAAGAATAACTACTTTTTTGTTTTCAGTAAATTTGGGTTGTTATCAACAAAGCTTACATCAGGAATATGTGTATACTGGGGCCACAGTAGCTTGGGCTAACACCTGCTGCTATCGGTCTTGTATATCCAGCATTAGTCCAATAGGAGAGCTTGGGAGGATCTATCAGGAAATTTGCTGAGTATCAGTGAAATCAGTACTGTTGCCTGATTGTCCTTGGTCAGACACATGTTGATAATGGGTAATAAACAGACACACGAATAAATGTTCTATGATAATAATCAAAAGTGAGAAGTGAGATTCAGTACAAGAACACAGTGAAGAAAAATTTCAAATAAGTTAATGGTGTGATAAAATGATTTAAAAAAATCATAGAACTAAAGGGTAGCAGCCTAGATGCCCCAAGATTGTATAAATCCAGTGGCTCAGATACATACCATGAAATTAGCTTGTTTGTCCAAGAAACAACACTGACCCCATGATAGTCTTTGTTACATACTTGGGCAAAACTGTCACTAGCAACAATGTTTTAACACAGATGAAAGTAGTAGAAGTGAGATGAAAGAAATTCGAATTTGAGTAACTGTATTTGGAGATACAGACAAGAGGCTGTGACAAGGAAATCCTAAAACACAGTGGCTCAAAGTAGATGTTTAATGTAACTAACCAGGGAGGCTGTTGAGTCGTTTAGGGAACCCAGGTTCTGTTTATATTGTTCTGCTATTCCCAAAGTTGTCCTCAGCTGCTTGGTGGAACTGGACACTGTTTGCTTTATAGACTATGAGATATGGAAAGAGTATTAGAAAGCAAGTGATTTTCTCTTTTAAAGACAGAAGACTGAAATGGCTCACGTTACTCTTGCTTAACTACTATTGTGATGGTTAAGTCACTAAGTCATGTCTGACTCTTTGGGACCCTGTAGACTGTTACCTGCCAGGCTCCTCTGTCCATGGGATTCTTCAGGCATGAATACTGCAGTGGGTTGCCATTTCCTTCTCCAGGGAAACTTCCCGACCCAGGAATTGAACCCAGGTCTCCTGCACTGCAAACAAATTCTTTACCGACTGATCTATGAAGGAAGCCCTTAATTGCTACTGCTGCTACTGCTGCTGCTAAGTCGCATCAAGAGACAAATCACATGGTCACATGTAGCTGCAAGGAATTCTGGAAAACTAGTCAGATGATCATATCTTGAGGAAAAGAGTGTTCCTAAAAGGAAGGACCCCACCCTTATGGCAGAAAGTGAAGAGGAACTAAAAAGCCTCTTGATTAAAGTGAAAGAGGAGAGTGAAAAAGTTGGCTTAAAGCTTAAAGCTCAACATTCAGAAAAGTAAGATCATGGCATCTGGTCCCATCACTTCATGGCAAATAGATGGGGAAACAGTGGAAACAGTGTCAGACTTTATTTTTCTGGGCTCCAAAATCACTGCAGATGGTGATTGCAGCCATGAAATTAAAAGACGTTTACTCCTTGGAAGGAAAGTTATGACCAACCTAGATAGCCTATTAAAAAGCAGAGACATTACTTTGTCAACAAAGGTCCGTCTAGTCAAGGCTATAGTTTTTCCTGTGGTCATGTGTGGATGTGAGAGTTGGGCTGTGAAGAAAGCTGAGCACCAAAGAATTGATGCTTTTGAACTGTGGTGTTGGAGAAGACTCTTGAGAGTCCCTTGGACTGCAAGGAGATCCAACCAGTCCATCCTGAAGGAGACCAGTCCTGGATGTTCATTGGAAGGAATGATGCTGAAGCTGAAACTCCAATACTTGGGCCACCTCATGCGAAGAGTTGACTCATTGGAAAAGACTCTGATGCTGGGAGGGATTGGCGGCAGGAGGACAAGGGGACGACAGAGGATGAGATGGCTGGATGGCATCACTGACTCGATGCACATGAGTTTGGGTGAACTCAGGGAGTTGGTGATGGACAGGGAGGCCTGACATGCTAGGATTCATGGGGTTGCAAAGAGTCAGACATGACTGAGCTACTGAACTGACTGACTGAAAAGGAAGGATAAGAGAAAGGAAATTAGAGGATAGTCTCCGCAACTGAACGTAAACCCGGTGTGTAATGAAGTTTCATTTTGTAATTGAGGAAATGCTTCTGTGATAGATAATGGAATAAATGAGGCCCTTTGGCTGAAGGAAAATGAAAGACATTTGTAAGAGAGAGGTAGGACTTTTACTTACTTTGCAGCATGATTGTTATGAATGGAGAGCAGTGGAGTTCTGATATTTATATCATCTTGGTGTAGAGTCCCTCTGAGTCATGTGTGAGACTCAAGATTCACTTCAATTTGTATTTTAGGGTGCAACTGGTTAAGTTTTTGCAGAAGCTGACAAGGCCAAAAGTAAATAAATTTGGTTTTATCTTCATCAGACTTCTCTGAGGGAATGATAATTATGCAAACATATGTTAAATTAACTATTCAAATTCTTAAGTATTCAACTTCAATTCCTTTTGGAAAGAAGACACAGAATAAGTCCAATCCCTTGGGGGAAATCTGTGTATTATCAATATTTGACTACAGGGATACCCTCAGTATTATTGACTTAGGGTTAGCAGACTAAAAATGGTATATAGGGTTGGCTCTCATATAGGGTGCCCCTTGAACAATTTGTTCCAGGCTTCTGAAAATTTCTTTTACAGTATAGCTCGTACTATGGAGTTTTTCAGGCAAGAGTACTGGAGTGGGTTGCCATTTCCTTCTCCAGGGGATCTTCCTGTCCCAAAGATCGAACCTGGGTCTCCTGCACTGCAGGCAGATGCTTTACCATCTGAGCCACAGGGAAGCCCATACTATATATTTAGTATAGGATAAATTTTGGTAAATTAAACAAACCTTGTGTATTAGAAGTGCTATACAAGAGTTAAGTAGAGTCTTTTATAAGTGAATTTTAATCACTTTTTAAGGTCAGGTTTGCAAAGAGCATAAATGCTACAAACTTACTCTCTCACAGAGTTTCTTTCTCAAATTTCTGCATAGACTCCTACAGAGTTATTCTGTTTGTGTTTGAAAGATCATATCCTGACTTCTCCTATGAAGACTTTGCTCAGAGTTTAGAAAATTTTTGCAGCTGGGGTGAACCTATAGCTTGTTGGGGAAAATCAACATGAAGCAATTGATCACTCATCCAAAAATAAGAGTTCTAACAGAAAGGGGTAGTAACTGCTGAAAACGTATGCTTCCATCAAATGATAGATGTGCAGGAGAAATAATTCTGCTGATACATAATAATTTTTAAAAGAAATTCTTTGTGTTTAAGGATCATTTTTTTTGGCTTTTTATTAAAAGGAAAATTGGGTTAATATCCTGCTGTTTGTTAGTTACATGAAGTTATTTTGAGATACCATGTGGCGTATGGAATTTCTTCACTTAAAATCAAAGTTCTGTGAGTGAAAGAATAATAATTAAACATATAAACATATTGTGTATTTGTAGAAAAATTTCTGGTAATTAAATAAAAGAATAATCTTTGTGATCACAAGGACTGTAGCCTGCCAGACTCCTCTGTCCATAGAATTCTATGGGCGAGAATGCTGGAAAGAGTTCCCATTTCTTTCTACAAGGGATCTGCCCAACCCAAGGATTGAACCAGAGTCTCCCACACTGCAGGCATATTCTTTACTGTCTGAGCCACCAGGGAAGCCACAAAAGAATAATCACAAAAATCCAAATGACCAATAATTTTCCTGCAATTGAATGGCTTTCAAGTGACCTCCAAAATTTGATCCTGATATGTAGATTAAATCTACAAATCATGCCCTTATTTATAATAGATATTTTCCCTGTAATGCTGATAATGAGAGTCTTTAATTCATCTGATTATGATGATTATGATGTTTGTGCTCAGAGGGTGCAAACAAAACCTTGTGTGCACCAAGACCACCAGAAAGGAAAAGTGACCCCTACAAGAGACTGAGCCAGACCTGCCTGAGTGTTTGAGTGTCTCCTGTGGAGACACAGGTCAGCAGGGACCTGCAGCGGGGACAGGGGCCCTGGCTGCAGCAGGCCTGAGAGGTGCGGCGTGTGGCATAGATCCATTGGAGGAGGTCACCGTTAGCCACACTATACAGCCGCCGAGCAGACAGCCCACAAACTAAAGAACAATTATACAAAAGAAGTTCTCACATTGTTACAAAAGTTCTAGAGCCCACAACAGATTTCCCAAACCTGGGATCCACAAAAAGACTGAGCACGTCCAGGGAAACAGACTTAGAGGGCACAACAAAACCTTGTGTGCACCAGGACCCAGGAGAAAGAGCAGTGACCCCACAAGAGACTGAGCCAGACTTGCCTGTGAGTGTCCAGGAGTCTCTGGTGAAGGCGTGGGTTGACAGTGGCCTGCAGAGAGATCAGAGGCACCGAAAACAACAGTCCTGGGAGATGCAGCCTGCTGGCATAAGTCTTTTTCAAAGGAGGTCACCATTACCACCATTACCCCTATCATAGTTTGGCATCATGCCAAACTACAGGGAGGGAACACAGCTCAACCTATCAGCAGAAAATTGGATTAAAGATTTACTGAGCATGACCCTGCCCACCAGAGCACAGCAAGACCCAGTTTTACCCACAGCCAATCCCTCCCACCAGGAAGCTTCACAAGCCTCTTATCCTCATCCATCAGAGGCAGGCGGAATGAAAACCACAGTCACAGAAAACTAAGAAAACTGATCACATGGATCACAAACCTGTCTAGCTCAATGAAACTATGAGTCATGCTGTGTAGGGCCACCCAAGACAGATGGATCATGGTGGGGAGTTCTAACAAAACATGGTCCACTGGAGAAGGGAATGGCAAACCACTTCAGCATTCTTGCCTTGAGAATCCTATAAATGGTATGAAATAGCAAAAAGATATGACACTGAAAGATGAACTCCCCAGGTTGGTAGGTGCCCAATATGGTACTGGAGAAGAGTGGAGAAATAGCTCCAGAAGGAATGAAGAGGATGAACCAAAGCAGAAAAACAAAAAACAAAAAACAAAAAAACAACCAGTTGTGGATGTGTCTGGTGGTGAAAGTAAAGTCTAGTGCTATAGAGAACAATATTGCAGAGGAACCTGGAATGTTAGGTCCATGAATCAAGGCAAATTGGAAGTGGTCCAACAGAAGATGGCAAGGGTGAACATCAACATTTTAGGAATCAGTAAACTAAGATGGACTGGAATGGGTGAATTTAATTCAGATGACCATCATACCTACTACTGTGGGCAAGAATCCCTTAGAAGAAATGGAGTAGCCCTCATAGTTAACAAAAGAGTCTGAAATGCAGTACTTGAGTGCAATCTAGAAAATGACAGAAGGATCTCTGTTTGTTTGCAAGGCAAACCATTCAATATCACAGTAATCCAAGTCTATGCACCAACCACTAATGCAGAAGCTGCAGTTGAATGGTTCTATAACCTTCCAGAACCAACACCAAAAAAAGATGTCCTTTTCATCATATGGGACTTGAATGCAAAAGTAGGAAGTCAAGAGATACCTGGAGTAACAGGCAAGTTTGGCCTTGGAGTACAAAGTGAAGCAGGGCAAAAAGCTAACTGAGTTTTGCCAAGAGAATGCATCGATCATAGCAAACACCCTCTTCCAATGACACAAGAGACAACTCTACACATGGACATAACCAGATGGTCAATATGGAAATCAGATTGATTTTATTTGTTGCAGTTTAAGATGGAGTAACTCTATACAGTCAGTAAATATACGAGACTGGCAGCTGGCTGTGGCTCACATCATGAGCTCCTTATTGCCAAATTGAAGAAAGTAGGGAACACCACTAGGCCACTCAGGTATGACATAAATCAAATCCCTTACGATTATACAGTGGAAGTGACAAATAGATTAAAGGGATTAGATCTGATAGAGTGTTGGAAGAACTATGGATGGAAGTTTGTGACATTGTATAGGAGATGGTGATCAAAATTATCCCCAAGAAAAAGAAATGCAAGAAGGCAAAATGGCTGTCTGAGGAGGCCTTAAAATAGCTGAGAAAAGAAGAGAAGTGAAAGGCAAAGGAGAAAAGGAAAGATATACCCATCTGAATGCAGAGTTCCGAAGAATAGAAATGAGAAATAAGAAAGCCTTCCTCAGTGAACAATGCAAAGAAATAGAAGAAAACAACAGAATGGGAAAGACTAAAGATCTTTTCAAGAAAATTAGAGATTCCAATGGAATATTTCATGCAAAGATGGGCACAAAAAAGGACAGAAACATTATAGACCTAACAGAAGCAGAAGATATTAAGAAGAAGTGGCAAGAATACACAGAAGAACTATACAGAAAAGATCTTAATGACCCAGATAACCAAGATGGTGTGATCACTCACCTATAGCCAGACATCTTGGAGTGTGAAGTCAAGGGGCCTTAGGAAGCATCACTACAAACAAAGCTAGTGGAGGTGATGAAATTACAGCTGAGCTATTACAAATCCTAAAAGATGATGGTGTTAAAATGCTGTACTCAGTATGCCAACAAATCTGGAAAACTCGGCAGTGGCCACTGGACAGGAAAAAGTCAGCTTTCATTCCAATCCCAAAAAAAGGCAATGCCAAAGAATGTTCAAACTATTGCACAATTCACACATTTCATATGCTAGCAAAGTAATGCTTAAAATTCTCCAAGCCAGGTTTCAACAGTACATGAACCAAGAACTTCCAGATATTCAAGTTGGATTTAGAAAAGGCAGAGATAGCAGAGATCAAATTGTCAACATCCGTTGGATCATCAAAATAGCAGGAGCATTCCAGAAAAAGTCTACTTCTGCTTTATTGACTACGCCAAAGCCTTTGGACTGTGTGAATCGCAACGAACTATGGAAAATTCTTCGAGTGATGGAAATACCAGACCACCTTACCTGCCTCCTGAAAGCAACAGTTTGAACCAGACATGAAACAACAGACTGGTTCCAAATTGGGAAAGGAGTACGTCAAGGCTGTATATTGTCACCCTGATTTTTTAACTTATGTGCAGAGTACATCATGTGAAATGCCGGGCTGGATGAAGCACAAGCTGGAATCAAGATTGCCGGGAGAAATATCAATAATCTCAGTTATGCAGATGACACCCTTGGGGTAAAAAGCAAAGAGGAATTAAGGACTCTTGATATAGGTGAAAGAGGAGGTTGAACATGGCTTAAAACTCAACATTCAGAAAACTAAGATCATAGCATCTGGTCCCATCACTTACTTCGCGGCAAATAGATGAGGAAACAATGGAAATAGTGACAGACTTTATTTTCTTGGGCTCCAAAACACTGCAGCTGGTGACTGCAGCCATCAAATTGAGACGCTTAATCCTTGGAAGAAAAGCTATGACCAATCTAGACGACATATTAAAAAGCAGAGACATATTCTGCCAACAAAGGTCCATTTAGTCAAAGCTATGGTTTTTCCAGTAGTCATGTATGAATGTGTGAATTGGACTATAAATAAAGCTGAGCACCGAAGAATTGATGCTTTTGAACTGGAGAAGAGTCTTGAGAGTCTCTTGGACTGCAAGGAGATCCAACCAGTCCATCCTAAAGGAAGTCAACACTGACTATTCATTGGAGGGACTGATGCTGAAGCTGAAGCTCCAATACTCTGGCCAACTGATTCGAAGAGCCGACTCATTAGAAAAGACCCTGATGCTGGGAAAGATTGAAGGCAAGAGAAGTGGACAACAGAGGATGAGATGGTTGGATGGCATCACCGAGTCAATGGACATGAGTTTGAGCAAACTCCGGTAGTTGGTGATAGACAGGGAAGCCTGGCATGCTGCAGTCCATGGGGTCACAAAGAGTCGGACATGACCAAATGGCTGAACTGAATTGAATTGAGGCAAATGAAGAGAAACTACTGCATCGTTATTATTGGTCATTTAGCACTATGTGAATATATTTCTTCATTTGGTTATGGTTTGTTTATACAAAATACTGGAAACATTTATTTGATTATATCCTATTAATAATTGCAGACAGATTTGAATGATCATGATTGTCATCTTGACAATGTATAATAACTTCATGTAATTTGACCAGGACTTTCCTGTCAGGAGCTTAGAAAACCTTTTGAACCTGTATAATACTCCAAAAGAGAAGGTGGCAAGAATACACAGAAGAACTGTACAAAAAAGATCTTCACGACTCAGATATATCACGATAGTGTGATCACTCATCTAGAGCCAGACATCCTGGAATGTGAAGTCAAGTGGGCCTTAGAAAGCATCACTACGAACAAAGCTAATGGAGATGATGGAATTCCAGTTGAGCTCTTTCAAATCCTGAAAGGTGATGCTGCACTCAATATGCCACCAAATTTAGAGAGCTCAGCAGTGGTTACAGGACTGGAAAAGGTCAGTGTTCATTCCAATCCTAAAGAAAAGAAATGACAAAGAATGCTCATACTACCACACAATTGCACTCATCTCACATGCTAGTAAAATAATGCTTAAAATTCTCCAAGCCAGGCTTCAGCAACATGTGAACCGTGAACTTCCAGATGTTCAAGCTGGTTTTAGAAAAGGCAGAGGAACCAGATCAAATTGCCAACATCCGCTGGATCATGGAAAAAGCAACAGAGTTCCAGAAAATATATATGTTTCTGTTTTATTGACTATGCCAAAGCCTTTGACTGTGTGCATCACAATAAACTGTGGAAAATTCTGAAAGAGATGGGAATACCAGACCACCTGACCTGCCTGGACATGGAACTGGACAAGAACTGGGCATGGAACAACAGAATGGTTCCAAATAGGAAAAGGAGTACGTCAAGGCTGTATATTGTCACCCTGCTTATTTAACTTATATACAGAGTACATCATGAGAAACACTGGACTGGAAGAAGCACAAGCTGGAATCAAGATTGCCAGGAGAAATATCAATAACCTCAGATATGCAGATGACACCACCCTTATGGCAGGAAGTGAAGAGGAACTCAAAAGCCTCTTGATGAAAGTGAAAGAGGAGAGTGAAAAAGTTGGCTTAAAGCTCAACATTCAGAAAGCTAAGATCATGGCACCTGGTCCCATCACTTCATGGCAAATAGATGGGGAAACAGTGGAAACAGTGTCAGACTTTATTTTTGGGGGCTCCAAAATCACTGCAGATGGTGATTGCAGCCATGAAATTAAAAGACGCTTACTCCTTGGAAGAAAAGTTATGACCAACCTAGATAGCATATTAAAAAGCAGAGGTATTACTTTGCCAACAAGGTCCGTCTAGTCAAGGCTATGGTTTTTCTAGTGGTCATGTATGGATGCAAGAGTTGGACTGTGAAAAAAGCTGAGCGCCAAAGAATTGATACTTTTGAACTGTGGTGTTGGAGAAGACTCTTGAGAGTCCCTTGGACTACAAGGAGATCCGACCAGTCCATTCTAAAGGAGATCAGTCCTAGGTGTTCATTGGAAGGACTGATGCTAAAGCTGAAACTCTAATACTTTGGCCACTTCGTGTGAAGAGTTGACTCTTTGCAAAAGACTCTGATGCTGGGAGGGATTGGGGGCAGGAGGAGAAGGGGATGACAGAGGATGAGATTGCTGGATGGAATCACTGACTCCATGGACATGAGTTTGAGTGAACTCCTGGTTTGGTGATGGCCAGGGAGGCCTGGAATGCTGCAGTTCATGAGGTCACAAAGAGTCGATCACGACTGAGTGACTGAACTCAACTGAACTGAATACTCCAGAATAATCTTTCTTTAAAGTTCCTGGATTTTGAGCTTCCTGCCAAGTGTGTGTCCCTGAGGCAGTGTTTTATTTTAATTCTGTGTCTTCCTACTGCTCTTTGAATTAGGTCTCCAGAATTCCATTATCCGGAAAGATATCAGACCGTAGTGGGTCACACTGAAACTTGAAAATGACTCATTAATATTAGTCAGAACAGCTGAGGCTTTGAATCCCAGGAGAAGAGTGAAAGTGTAGCCTACTGGAAAATCCTCACTCATCCATTTTCTGACCCTCCTGCATCTTTCCTCAAAATCATTCTACTATTTCTCTGCAGTTACAAGTATGGCAGTTTGTGTATGAATTTTGCAAAATGAAGTAGTTGGCTCTGGTAGCTTTTGAAATGCATTTTCTTTTCAAATTTATAAGCCAATCTTGAACAGCAGTTGCTATTAGTATTTTAGATGTCCCAAGGTCTTTACTGAAACATGAAAGTTAAATGCTTTCACAGTTTTTCTGCTCACAGTTTAATTTTTTACCTTTATTTCCTAAGTTGTATCTTGAATATGGAGTGATGTTTGTACTTTCTTTTAGATATAAAGTTGAAAGGCAAGGGGAAATGGGGGCTTGTTTCATTTATATTTAAAAAGTTTGCCTGTATAAAGAAAAATAATAAGGCATAGAACAGGATAACAGAAGACTGCCTGGACAGAATCAACATTTCAGCAAAAAGTAGTGCTTTAAGTTAATGATTTCAAAGCTCCAAGAAGACCCACTGAGAATATTCAGGCTTGAAAATATGACACAAAAGTGCCAAATCAGTGGAATAACAACATAGAGCCTGAATGTTGGAGTAGGCATTATCACTGATGGTAAAATAGCCATAACTGAAATGATTAGAAGGGATTATGGGCAGTCTAGAGAAATAAAATTAAAATGAAAGGACTATAAATGGTAGACTTTAATCTTGTGGTTCCAAGTTTAAGCCAAAATAGTAGCAAGGCAAAATTGTGGAACTATTGTGGGGAAAAATAATTTTTCTAAAATGCTTTTTCCTCAGTACATGCCCGAGAATAAAAATATTTTTCTTTCAATGGAGAATTGTCAGCTTGAAAATTCAAGCACAGTGTGCAAGACATGAGCATTGTAGGTAGGACATAATTAAGGAGTTACAGTTAACATTAGACAGCATTTGAATTGTTGTATATCAGGTCATGGGAAAGCTTTTTATAATTGTACTTCAAAAGAAGAGATGGAGAAGGCAATGGCACCCCACTCCAGTACTCTTGCCTGGAAAATCCCATGGACGGAGGAGCCTGGTGGGTTGCAGTCCATGGGGTCACTAGGAGTCGGACACGACTGAGCGACTTCACTTTCACTTTTCACTTTCATGCATTGGAGAAGGAAATGGCAACCCACTCCAGTGTTCTTGCCTGGAGAATCCCAGGGATGGGGAGCCTGGTTGGCTGCCGTCTATGGGGTCGCGCAGAGTCGGACATGACTGAAGCAACTTAGCAGCAGCAGCAGCAGCAAAAGAAGAGAAGCATGCAAAGAAGCAGAATGCTGAACTATTTAAGTTTAGTCAGTTTTGAAAGGAGTCTGTTAAATATTAAACAAGATTTAAGATTCTTTAAAACACATTTTACTTGGAATTAGAAATATCTGTGATTTTAAGAGTTATTATACTGTTTACTTTTGTTGAGTATTTTTATCTTAGCAAAATGCACAAACCTGTGACTTAATACCTGGGAGTTTCCATTGGAGTTATCTTCCTCCATGTCTTCATGGTTCTTATGTGCTAGGATTTTAGTGACTTGCATTTGTATCAGGTCTCTTCAACCAACTATACATGATTTTGACAAGTCTTTGGCTTTTTGCACCTCCATTTATTTACTTAAAAGTGCTGGATTAGATTTTTAAGGTCTCTTTTTGTTTGAAAGTTCTATTTAAATTTCTCATAATTTATGATTGCTGAAATTCAATATAATTATGAAAGCCTGAGTATGGCATAAGAAAACAATTTTTAGTTATTTGGAAGATAATAAGAGAAAACCTTTGAATATTTGGGTGTACCTTACAAATATGAGAGATAATTTTGAATAATGCTTTACCAATTTGCCTGCCTTTAACTATGATTCTTATTTGGACTTAACTGAAGCAAAGAATTATTTATAAACAGATTTATCTCTGTTTCTTTCTTTGAGACATATAATAAGAACATTAAACAATCCATAATTTATGAATAAAAAAAATGTCCCTTACTTTAAAAAATATCAGGATTATTTGGCTTTATTTTATTTGTAACCTATCTATCTAGAGAGAAGAGACAGAGAGAGAGAGAGAGACTAAGGAAGTCTAGGTAAACAGTGTTGAAAGAGTTTAGGGTTAGACATAAGAATTGAAAAAGGAGTAAATTTTTTTTTTTTTTTCCAGAAAAATACTTCTATGGAAAGACATGGGCACTGTGTCCTCTTTTGCTTTGCACAAAAACTTCTTTATATTTTCTTCAGGTCAAATATTAGGTATAATAAGTTTGTAGGACTTAAATGACTACTACAGTATTATTCTGAGTCAGGTTAAGGATTGAGGTAAAGGAAATTAAAAGTCTGGGTTTGACTTCTATGGGAAAAGAGTCCTGGTTCTGGGAGCCAAGTTGGACTCAGTGAGAGAAATGAAAGTATACATTTTCCTCTTGATTTATAGATTACTGAAACCTAGGAGAATAGCCAGTCGCTAGAAAGAAAAGACTAAGCAAGAAAAAATTCCAAGTTTCATAAATTTTGAAACTGATATTCTAATTCGTTCAAATTTCTTGATATATAAAAGAGGTTATTTAGAGTGAATGAAAACCAAGTGAATACTTACAAAATGATAGGTATATCATGGCCAAAAAGTGAGTGCTATTGATAATTAAAAAGAAAGACAAAGCCCATTAAAAATATGAAACCTCAAAAGAAGTTAAGCAGATTAGGAAAAAAAAAAAAAGTTTCTAAGTAGGATACTCAAGAGGAAAGTCTCAGAAATCCAGTGGGAGTCATGAATAAAAAATGTCTGGTGGATTTTTATGCACATTTTCAGTTAAATATAAAGAAAACAACATATGTGGCTGTTAGAATATTCTTTTATTTTATTTTAAGAGGCTCAAAATTTATTTTGCAATACAGCAGTGGGGTATATGCATTACTCTTCATTTTTTTTTTTTTTTACTTTACAATATTGTATTGGTTTTGCCATACATCAACATGCATCTTATAAGTAATTCTACTAGTGCTCTAAAACTGCCACCTTAACTTGCAGGTAATAACATTACAGTTCAGAGAAAGATCCCGTTTTCAGTAGTGAGAGTTAACAAATGTTTTGAAATTAAGCAGTCTTGGCTACTTCAGTTTTGATTACATTTAGTATATCTTGTTAGTGTTTTTTCAGATATTTTGAAAAATAGTTGGACATTTCGAAAATTATTTTTTCTGAGAAGACGAATACAAATACTTCTTGGAACATGTCACATGTTTAACTGTTTACATACTATACTATTTCCCCAAGTGATATGAGCCAGTACAAAATGCAATAAAGTTGAGACATTTGTGAGAAAAGTATATGTACAAGGTTATGAGATCTATCCACCCACTTTTATCACATTATTCTGTCAGAACACTTAACATTGTCTAAAATCTGCCCCTGTTTCCATGTTTTCCCCATCTATGCCACAATCTCATGGAACCGGATCCCATGATCTTAGTTTTTTGAATGTTGATTGTTAAGCCACCCTTTTCACTCTCCATCAAGTTGGTGATGCCATTCAACCATCTCATCCTCTGTTGTCCCCTTCTCCTCCCACTCTCAATCTTCCCCAGCATCAGGGTCTTTTCAAATGAGTCAGTTCTTTGCATCAGGTGGCCAAAGCATTGGAGCTTCAGCTTTAACATCAGTCCTTCCAATGAACACCCAGGACTGATCTCCTTTAGAATGGACTGGTTGGATCTCCTTGTAGTCCAAGAGACTCTCAAGAGTCTTCTCCAACACCACAGTTCAAAAGCATCAATTCTTTGGTGCTCAGCTTTCTTTATAGTCCAACTCTCAAATTCATACATGAATACTGGAAAAACCATAGCTTTGACTAGATGAACCTTTGTTGACAAAGTAATGTCCCTGCTTTTTAATATGCTATCTCAGTTCAGTTCAGTCACTCAGTCGAGTCCTACTCTTTGCAACCCCATGAATCGCAGCACCCAGGCTTCCCTGTCCGTTACCAACTCCTGGAGTTCATTCAGACTCATGTCCATCAAGTCAGTGATGCCATCCAGCCATCTCATCCTCTGTTGTCCCCTTCTCCTCCTGCCTCCAATCCCTCCCAGCATCAGAGTCTTTTCCAATGAGTCAACTCTTCGCATGAGGTGGCCAAAGTACTGGAGTTTCAGCTTTAGCATCATTCCTTCCAAAGAAATCCCAGGGCTGATCTCCTTCAGAATGGACTGGTTGGATCTCTTTGCAGTCCAAGGGACTCTCAAGAGTCCTCTCCAACACCACAGTTCAAAAGCATCAATTCTTCGGTGCTCAGCTTTCTTCACAGTCCAACTCTCACATCCATACATGACCACTGGAAAAACCATAGCCTTGACTAGACGGACCTTTGTTGGCAAAGTAATGTCTCTGCTTTTGAATATGCTATCTAGCATGGAGAAGGCAATGGCACCCCACTCCAGTACTCTTGCCTGGAAAATCTCATGGACAGAGGAGCCTGGTCGGCTGCAGTCCATGTGGTTGCTGGGAGTCGGACACGACTGATCGACTTCACTTTCACTTTTCACTTTCATGCATTGGAGAAGGAAATGGCAACCCACTCCAGTGTTCTTGCCTGGGGAATCCCAGGGACGGCGGAGCCTGGTGGGCTGCCGTCTATGGGGTTGTACGGAGTTGGACACGACTGAAGTGACTTAGCAGCAGCAGCAGCAGCAGCTTGGTCATAACTTTTTCCCAAGGAGTAAGTGTCTTAATTTCATGGCTGCAGTCACCATCTGCAATGATTTTGGAGCCAAAAAAATAAAGTCTGACACTGTTTCCACTGTTTCCCCATCTATTTCCCATGAAGTGATGGGACCGGATGCCATGATCTTCATTTTCTGAATGCTGAGCTTTAAGCCAACTTTTTCACTCTCCTCTTTCACTTTCATCAAGAGGCTCTTTAGTTCTTCTTCACTTTCTGCCATAAGGGTGGTGTCATCTGCATATCTGAGGTTACTGATATTTCTCCTGGCAATCTTCATCCCAGTTTGTGCTTCATCCAGTCCAGCATTTCACATGATGTACTCTGCATTTAAGTTAAATAAGCAGGGTACAATATACTGCCTTGTAATACTCTGAAACATCTACTTCTGCTTCATTGACTATGCTAAAGCCTTTGACTGTTGGATCACAACAAACTGTGGGAAATTCTTAAAGAGGTGGGAATACTAGACTACCTTACCTGCCTCCTGAGAAACCCTTATGCAGGTCAAGAAGCAACAGTTAGACACAGAACAACACAGTGGTTCAAAATTGGGAAAGGAGTAAATCAAGGCTGTATATTATCACCCTCCTTATTTAACTTACAATTCATAGTAATTTAATAAATATGAAGTATTTATTCTTTTAAGCTGATAAACATACAGCCATGAAAATGATTTGAATTGCCAAAAGATTTTATAATGAGCCTGTATATTTCTAATATTGTCTATGATTTTCAGTTTGGCCAGATTTTCATTTTTCTTAAGTCAGTTTACTCTGTTCACCCTTGTACTTCTTTCTTTACTTTTTCAGTAATTTCAACTTCTTTTTATTGATGCCATTATTTTGCTTGTTTTGGTTTATTGTGTTTTTGCTTTTCCTTAACGTCTACATGCGCGATTAGTCATGTCTGACTCTTTGCAGCCCCGTGGATTGTAGCCTGCCAGGCTCATGTGTCCATGGGATTTCCCAGGTGAGAATACTGGAGTGGGTAGCCACGCCCTCCTCCAGGGGATCTTCCTAACACAGGGATTGAACCCACATCTCTTGTGTCTCCTGCATTGGCGGGTGGATTTTTAACAAACTAGGCAAACTGGGGGTCAAAGTGAATATTTATTTTACATTAAGTTGTTTTTGTTTGATAATAAATTCTTTTCAGCTATCATCTGAGCCCTATTTTAGTTGTGCCATATGCATTAGTATGTTTCTAATTATTTCTAAAATAATTTATAATTCATTTTTCTCTTGGATTCATGAAAGCCTTTTAATTTATAAAATGTTTATCCTTTATTATAAGCTTTCATTGAATTATATTTAAGGAATGAGACCTATCAATATATCTTTTTAAAAAGTTTTAGAATTTTTAAAATGTGACATAAAATTGGTGTATAATTTTCAATGAACATAAGAATGTATTTTCTCTGTTTTGAATGTACTGTTATATATATAGTCTATCAATTAATTTAATTAAATAATTAATATTCTCAATATTTTAACTGCTTACTCTGTAAAATTGTGAAAAAGATATATTTTCTATATTTATATTTTAATCAAGTTAATCTTTTCACCTCAGGAGTTCTTAATTTTTAAAAATTTTCATGTTGCTTAAAAATGTATCTCTGTTTTATCATCTTGATGAATTACATTGTTTGCCAATATGTTACAATATCTCCCTTTCCTATTTCAATGTCATTAGCTATAAATTTTACTTTATCTAATGTTAATTATTTAATTATGACTGTGCCTGTGTGTGTGTGTGTGCTCAGTCAGTCAGTCGTGTCCAACTCTTTGCAACCCCAAGGACTGTAGTCCACAAGGCTCCTCTGCCCATGGAATATCTCAGGCAAGCAAGAATACTGGAGTTGGTTGCCATTTCCTTCTCTAGGGGATCTTCCCGATTCAGGGATCAAACCAGGATCTCCTGTGTCTCCTGCATTTGCAGGTGGATTCTTTACCACTGTGTCACCTGGGGATCAAATACTAAACATCCAGTCTTTTCATTCTGTTTGGATTCATCTATTTTTTATTTCTGATGTCTCATTGTCACGGATTTTGTTGTAGCTTTCAAAAACAACAAGTATTTTAAAAATAAAACATAGTTTGATTGTCTGCCTTTCTTTTTTTTTAAATTTTATTTTATTTTTAAACTTTACAATATTGTATTAGTTTTGCCAAATATCGAAATGAATCCACCACAGGTATACCTGTGTTCCCCATCCTGAACCCTCCTCCCTCCTCCCTCCCCATACCCTCCCTCTGGGTCGTCCCAGTGCACCAGCCCCAAGCATTCAGTATCGTGCATCAAACCTGGACTGGCGACTCATTTCATACATGATACTATACATGTTTCAATGCATTCTCGTCCCGATCTCAGAAGCTAAGCAGGGTCGGGCCTGCTTAGTATCTTGTCTGCCTTTCTTTAGGAGAAAACAACCTTCTAATAATATTTATCAAAATGGTTGAAGTGTGTGCTAAGTCGTTTCAGTCATGTCCGACTCTTTGGAGCACTATGGACCATAGCCTGCCAGGCTCCTCTGTCTGGGGGGTTCTCCAGGTGATAATACTGAGGTGGGTTGCCATGCCCTTCTCTGGGGGATCTTCCCGGCCCAGGGTTCGAACCTTGGTCCTGTTTCCTGCATTGAGAGATGGGTTCTTCACCATTAATACCATCCGGGAAGCTTATATTTCTTCTCTCTCATTTTATTTTTGCTTAATAAATTTTCTGGTTTGGTCAAGTTTTAGTTTATTCCTTTCTTTTCTTACATATTTGAAGTTTAATGGCTGTCAAATTTGTTGGTGTAATGTATTCACTGATTGCCAAATTAAAGGTCAGTTATATTCTCATCATTGAGGACACATGGTGAACAAGTGAGTTAAGGTGTTTGCTGTCATGAACTTTATATTCTGATGAAGGCAGATAGATTATCAACCAACTGAAAAATAGGTAATAATGTAATAAACAAGAAACTATTAGATGAATACTGTAGAGGAATCAAATAGAAAAATATAATAGGTGACTGGGAGGCTTAGAAGTACCTTCTGAATTCTGCCACCCTTCCATGCTCTGTCAAGAACACCTTGATAAAAAAAAGGCAGTGGCATGGTCACCAACTTCTCAGCATTCCTGATGCTTTTTATTAAAAGTGTTTTTACTCATTTATTTAATTTTTTAGGCCATTCTGGTTGGCACGTGGTATCCTCTCTGTGAACAGGGTTCAAAACTGTGACCCCTGCAGTAGAAGCTTGAGTCTTACTCACTGAATCGTGGAGTCCCCCAAAGCTTTTCCTTTGCCTTTCTAGACTGGCAAATGCACAGACTCTCTTTCTTTTTTTTCCTCTCATTTTAACATAATGTACATATGGAACTTGCATTGGGGTAAAGAGAACATGTGTCTTTCGGCAAAACTATTTTTTTTTTTCCTTCAGCAGAACTGAATGTTTTTCCATTCTGACATTTCATTAATTTTACTTCAAGGAAAAGAAATGAGTTGATTAAAAGTGGAAAAAATGACAGTAGTAGCATATTGTGGTAATATATTTATTTCACGTCAAATTAAATCAATAAAAGATGTTGAGATTATCCTGTAGTACTTTCATCATTTGTTGAGGTCCTGAAGATTTTTTTAAAGAAAGATGGCCAACAAGCTGATTTACACCATAGTTGATACCACAGCTTCTATTGTGACAAAATATTGTTATAAATTTGAGAGAATGAAATACATTAAGATCAGAGCAGTATAGTTAATAGAGACTTAAAATTTATCTACTTAGCACTATAAGACATAAAAATCTTGAACAGTTGAAGTTTTCATTTCACCATTAGTAAACCTTAATTTTTTATAGTGTTTGCAATAGTGTTAAACAATATGTGCAAAGTTTTAACTATTAATTTTCCAGACAGTTGTCGTTAATGATTCAGTTTTATGAAACATTGTTTTTTTAACCCTTTAAAAAATCACTGGGATAATTTTTAGAGTAAAATAATATAAGAGCAATTAAAATTATCTTAAATTCTTACTTAGCACTCGGTTCAGTTCAGTTCAGTTGCTCAGTCATGTCCAACTCTTTGCAACCCCATGAACCACAGCACACCAGGCCTCCCTGTCCATCACCAACTCCCGGAGGATACCCAAACTCATGTCCATTGAGTCGGTGATGCCATCCAACCATCTCATCCTCTGTCGTCCCCTTCTCCTCCTGCCCTCAATCTTTCCCAGCATCAAGGTCTTTTCAAATGAGTCAGTTCTTAGCATCAGGTGGCCAAAGTATTGGAGTTTCAGCTTCAACATCAGTCCTTCCAATGAACACTCAGGACTGATCTCCTTCAGAATGGACTAGTTGGATCTCCTTGCAGTCCAAGGGACTCTCAAAAGTCTTCTCAACACCACAGTTCAAAAGTATCAATTCTTTGGCACTCAGCTTTCTTTACAGTCCAACTCTCACATCCATAAATGACTTCAGACAAATATTTGTATGTCTGTGCAGCTCTTAGAGAAAATCCAGATTTGGCTTTACTCACTGATGGTTGGTTTGATGTTGTTGAAAACTGTTTGAGATACTAAGTGCTTAGAGGGGTTTTGATTATTAGCTGGTGGACTTCATAAGGCTTGGATATTTGGTTTGGATAAAGCTTGATTAGTTTGAGTGGCTGTTCAGATCTCCCCCAAAATCTCTTAGGGCTTCTTTCCAGATCTTCCCTACTCATTCTTCACCTGTCTCCCAAGAAAGTTGAGCTTCATGGTTTTAGAACTGCAGTTCCTAGATAAATATTCTTGAAGACTGTCTTTATAAAGATTGACAAGTCGTTTGATCGACTATTTTTTAGAACCTTTATATTCATTGTCTTCATATGCAGATAATTTTCTTTTCCTGTTATCAGGATCATGGACTTTTAGAACTCTATGGAAAGCTTTGAGATCATCTAGTCAATTCAGCTATGTGTGTGTGTGTGTGTTAAGTCACTTCAGGACTTCCCTGGTGGCTCAGATGGTAAAGCATCTGCCTACAATATGGGAGACCCTGGTTCGATACCTGGGTCAGGAAGATCCCCTGGAGAAGGAAATGGCAATCCACTCCAGTACTCTTGCCTGGGAAATCCCATGGACGGAGAATCCTGGTAGACTACAGTCCATGGAGTTGCAAAGAGTTGGACACGACTGAGTGACTTCACTTCACTTCACTTTAAGTCACTTCAGTCAAGTCCGATTCTTTGTGACCCCATGGACTGTAGTCTTCCAAGTTCCTCTGTCCATGGGATTCTCCAGGAGAGTATACTGGAGAGGGTTGTCATGCCCTCCTCCAGGGGATCTTCCCGACCCAGGGACTGGATTTGGAGGGACTGAATTGGCGTCTCTTAGGTTGCGTTGGCGGGTTCTTTACTACCAGCGCCACCTGTGAAGACCAGCTAGTCAATTGAGTTATATATGTTGGGAAAGTGAGTTCTCTAAGCTACTTGGTGGCTCAGACGGTAAAGAATCCGCCTGCAATGTGAAAGACCTGGGTTTGATCCCTGGGTCCAGAAGATCCCCTGGAGAAGGAAAAGGCTACCCACTCCAGTATTCTGGCCTGGAGAATTCCATGCACAGAGGATCCTGGTCCATGGGGTCGCCAGAGTCAGACACGACTAAGTGACTAAGCACATAGAAGCTACTTTAAGATCAGTTGTTGAATGGAATACAAGTAGTTCAAATAAGACTGCTTTAAGGGACAAATCAGATAATATATTAAAAATATCTGGCCATATTAAGCTATGCAGAGTACACACACAGACTTTTTACTTCCTTCCTTTCACATAGAATGAGTTTAGTAGATAAACGTGGACTGGCTTCAGCCTCATGAATCCTCTTTTGACCACAATTCCTAAAATCCTTTTCAGTAACTCTCTACTGATCTAAAACCATTTTCTTCTTTTTTCCTCTTTGTTTTCTTGATAATTATTTTTCTCCTTGCCTGTTCAATTTTTGCCTTTCTAGTCATATGGATTTTTATCATATATTGTTTTCCAGGATTAATAGCCAGAATTTCAAGAATACAATTAATACTATATACTGTGCACTTCTTAATAATCCATCTCAAATAGATTAGCATAATGGATGTAAGTTATATACTTTGTAATTTTTATGTTCGAATATATCCCATATAGAAATTATGTATATTATAGAGATCATTGAAAGCAAATATTTTTCCTTTGATTAGATTGATTGATTGTAGAATATTTTCTATATCAGCTATTATGTTAAGCCCTTTCTTCAATCATTTTTAAAAATCCTCAAAGATTTCTAATGAAACACATATTTCCTCTATTTGAAACACTCTGTCCCCTGATAGTCACACAGGAGGTTTTTCTTCTGGTTTCACTTCAAATATATTCTCAGAGAAGCTTTCTAAATATCTCATCTAAAATGTGTTGCAGGCTCTCTTTAACACATCATTTACTTTTATTTCTTACTACCTATCATATACATATATAAAATTATCTTAGTTGCTTACTTGTTATTATTTCCCTCCCTCGACAACTGTAATTTAAGCCCCATGATATCAGAGATCTTGTCTGTCTTGTTCATTGCTGAATTTCTAGCACCCAGCATGATGCCAAGTACAAACGGATGTTCAATAATTATCAATGATTTCATGTTACTTCAACTGAACCAAATCTAGTAAGGCTGATTAACTCACTCAGTTGAAAAGCTAGTGAGGAGCAGAATAGTTGTCAAACTCATGTTTCCATCATTTCAACATCCATGTTTCTCACCACAACTTTTGATTGCTCTCAGACTATTTTTAGATTTTACCTAAAAAGAGAATGAAAACAAGAGCCATTCCATTCTTGTGTAAACCAATTCAGGATCCCACACATTCAAATATCCTAGACAAAACTGTTACTACTAAACAGCCATGTGTGTTTTCCAGATTCTCATATTTATTGCAGATATAATGATTTAATTACAAGACTTTTGAGAGTCCCTTGGATGGCAAGGAGATCAAAACTGTCAATCTTAAAGCATATTCATTGGAAGGACTGATGCTGAAGCTGAAGCTCCAATACTTTGGCCATCTGATGTGAAGAGCTAATTTACTGGAAAAGACCTTGGTGCTGGGAAAGATTGAGGGCAAGAGAAGAAGGGGCTGACAGAGAATAAGATGGTTGGATGGCATCACTAACTCAATGGACATGAGTTTGAGCAAACTCAGGGAGATAATGAAGAACAGGGTATCCTGGCATACTGCAGTTCATGGGGTTTCAGAGAATCAGACATGACTTGGCAACTGAACAACAACAATTAGTCATTAATGGGACATTCATTTCTTCCTTTAGTTATTCGGAAACTTCAAGGAGATATTTTGGATTCTTTTTTTCATTTTGTGACCAGTTTTTGAATTCCTCTTGTTTGTTTATTTTTTTTTCTTTTTCTTTTCTTTTCTTTTATTTCTTTTTTTTTATTTTTTAACTTTACAATATTGTATTGGTTTTGCTATATGTCAAAATGAATTCCTCTTGTTTAATCCTTCAGTACTCTGTAGCTTACAAAATAAATTATAATAGTTAATTGGTCCAAGAATTTTTGCATTTAATGTTTATGACATACATTATCAGGTCTGACTACAGTATTTGAATAATTTGTGAGGTAACCAAGCTTAAAATAGTTTCTTTAATAGTACCCTTAAAATAGTCTCTGATTTATTGTTATAACAATCTGGGAGCTGGAATTTATTGGTATTATGTTTTCAACATCTCTGGTGCCACCATGTTATCACTCAAAGAATTAAGATTTCAATCCTTAAAGGAGAACAGTGTTGACATTTCCTTCTCTATAACTCATCTGTGAATGAGCATCAACCATTTATGAGGAGAAGGAATAAATTAGAAGTGTTATATATTACCATTAATTGAAAAACAGAAAGATATATTATTTCTTTTTTAAATGGATTTTCTATAAATACATTTGCTTTATATTTTACTAAGTTGCTTTTTCAAAACTGGAAATGAAGTCATAGAAGCAATTTTAGTTTGAGAGTCTTTTCATAGGAAAACTGGAGAAATCTATTAACACTTAGATACAGACGCATAGGAAAGTTAAGTATAACAATTAAAGCAGTTTAAATCTATCTTATTCACAATATTGGGGTGAAAGAAACTCAGAAAACATGTAATTCCAGTGAGTCAACTATATAAATATTTTCAATTGAGTTGGAAGCAAAAGATTTTAAATATAATCTAAAAATGAAGATTGTAAAGAAATTTACCTCTGATCTTCTTCTCTGAACACTGATTTTATATAAAAGTTTCATGAAGAAAACACTTGGGTATATGTTATTAGGTCATTGTTTTTACATAATTCGTAGTTACTTTTAAGTACCACAATAATGTAAATTATTACATAATTTGTGTAGACTCTGTTAAGAAAGACACACACTAAAGGCTATCTCAGTTCAGTTCAGTCACTCAGTCGTGTTGGACTCTTTGCAACCCCATGAATTGCAGCACGCCAGGCCTCCCTGTCCATCACCAGCTCCCAGAGTTTACTCAGACTCATGTCCATCGAGTCGGTGATGCCATCCAGCCATCTCATCCTCTGTCGTCCCCTTCTCCTCCTGCCCCCAATCCCTCCCAGCATCAGAGTCTTTTCCAATGAGTCAACTCTTCGCATGAGGTGGCCAAAGTACTGGAGTTTCAGCTTTAGCATCATTCCTTCCAAAGAAATCCCAGGGCTGATCTCCTTCAGAATGGACTGGTTGCATCTCCTTGCAGTCCAAGGGACTCTCAAGAGTCTTCTCCAACACCACAGTTCAAAAGCATCAATTCTTCGGTGCTCAGCTTTCTTCACAGTCCAACTCTCACATCCATACATGACCACAGGAAAAACCATAGCCTTGACTAGATGGATCTTTGTTGGCAAAGTAATGTCTCTGCTTTTCAATATGCTATCTAGGTTGGTCATAACTTTCCTTCCAAGGAGTAAGTGTCTTTTAATTTCATGGCTGCAGTCACCATCTGCAGTGATTTTGGAGCCCAGAAAAATAAAGTCTGACACTGTTTCCACTGTTTCCCCATCTATTTCCCATGAAGTGATGGGACCAGATGCCATGATCTTCGTTTTCTGAATGTTGAATTTTAAGCCAACTGTTTCACTCTCCTCTTTCACTTTCATCAAGAGGCTTTTGAGTTCCTCTTCACTTTCTGCCATAAGGGTGGTGTCATTTGTATATCTGAGGTTATTGATATCTCTCCCGGCAATCTTGATTCCAGCTTGTGCTTCTTCCAGCCCAGCATTTCTCATGATGTACTCTGCATAGAAGTTAAATAAGCAGAGTGACAACATACAGCCTCCTTTTCCTATTTGGAACCAGTCTGTTGTTCCATGTCCAGTTCTAACTGTTGCTTCCTGACCTGCATACAAATTTCTCAAGAGGCAAGTCAGGTGGTCTGGTATTCCCATCTCTTTCAGAATTTTCCACAGTTTATCTACAGGAAATAAAAAGCCAAGAACTTGAAAGAGGTTTATACTTTATCAAGATAGTCATAACCCTGAAACTACAGAGTTTTAACAAAGAGTTAAAGGTTACATTTTACTCTAATTGACTGAGATTTTCCTCAAAATATTTTTAAATTTTAAAGGAAACTAATACTGTTAAAAACTTATATACATGAAAAACATTTAAAATATGACTTAATGATGGAGCATATTAGAGTGTTCTGGGCTTATTCAGTTTCCTAAAATAATTTAAAATTTATTAACCTGTTTTACTATGGAGATTTTTTAAAATTAAACCTCTATTTTTTGATTTTTATAAAACATATTTTAGAGGTTAATGTTACTATTTAGTGCTTGTAATTATATTTCAACATTGTGAGTTCTGCCTCTTTGTGAGGTCAACAGTAATATTTTATAATTAATCCTGATGAAAAGTTATTTAATTATATTTCATTTGTTTTGTAAACTAGACTTAGCAACTGAACAACAACTAGCGTTTCCTAGTAGTAAGACAATTTTAATTTATTTAAGTATAAGAAGATATATGTTTGCTAGCATAAAACAGAAGGCCAGTCATACAGGATTCATTTTAAAAACAGTGTGCTCATAGAAGCTATAGAAGAATTAAGGCCAACCAAAGTAATTTTCATTAGTTTTCTTGGTTCATCTGTATTTACACAGTAGCCAAACCAACTTTGTTTGAAGCAGTATTTAAAAAAATTTCTATGGCTCACTATGGGACCTGCTCTTTCAAAGTACCTCAGTAATAATGTAGGAGATTACCGGTTATTTGGGATAAACTCATTTAAACTGCTTATCTTGACAAGGCTACTCTCTTTATGCTGAAAAGCATATCTCTCTACCCATGAATGTCTGAAAATCTGCTCTTTGCAGTTCTATCTATAATGCTCAATGTTGAACATATACATATTCAAATATTATCTTCTCACACCCATCAAAATGATGATCAACAAAAAGAACACAAATAACAAATGCTGGTGAGGATGTAGAGAAAAGACAACTCTTGTTCCCTTGTTCCACTCTTGGTGGGAATGTAAATTGATACATCCACCATGGAAAATGGCATGGAAGTTTCTCAAAAAATTAAAAATAGAATTACCATATGACTCAGCAATTCCACTCCTTTGTATATATCCAAAGAAACCCAAAACAGTAATTTGAAAAGATGCATGCACCCCAAAGTTCACAGCAGCATTATTTAAAATTGTCAGGATTTGGAAACAACCTAAGCATCCATCAACAGATGAAGAGATAAAGAAGATGTGGTATATAAAACACAATGGAATACTACTCAGTAACATGCATGGACTTGGGGGGATTTATGCTAAATGAAATAAGTCAGACAGAGAAAGACAAATACTGTGTAATATCACTTATATGTGGAATCTAAAAAATACAGCAAACTAGTGAACAAAGCAAAAAACCAGCAGACTCATAGAGAACAAACTAGTGGTTACCAGTCGGGAGGAGGGAAGCGGGGAGAGGCAATATAGAAGTAAGGGATTAAGAGGTACAAACTATTATGTATAAAATAAGCTACAAGGATATACTGTACAATATTGGGCACATTGCCAACATTTTATAATAACTATAAAAGAGCATAACCTTTAAAAATTATGAATCACTATATTGTACACCTGTAACATATAATATTGTATATAAACTATACTTTGGAAAAAAAAAAAAGATTGTAAAGCTTTCTGAACTGAGGAAAGATAAAACTGACCACTTAGAGTGTTCTGGTTCCATTGCTTAAAATGATGTTGCTGCTGCTGCTAAGTTGCTTCAGTCGTGTTCGACTCTGTGCAACCCCATAGACAGCAGCCCATCAGGCTCTGCTGTCCCTGGGATTCTTCTGCCATTCTAAAATTGTTTGGTGCTGAAATATGTTCAACTTCAGTATACACTCGTTGAATTTTTCTTATATTGGGACACTAGATGAAAAAGGTCAAAGATGGCTAAATTGCTCAGCACGTATCTTTAACGAGATTTGAGCATTGAGTATGAAAAACATAAACTGTCATTCTTGGAAACAGAACTAACTGTAGACTCAGATCAAATCAATAATGACAGCAAAATCTTATTTCAAATTTAGTTTTATTTGCCACTACACTTTTAGATTTAATTCTTATTTGATTTCTGTATTGTTTTTTGGTTTTTCCCTAGTTAATTTAATTATTATGCTTCTTTCTTTGTTGCTTCTTGCAGGGGACTTTTATGAATGATCTAGTTCTGATTTTCAGTGCACACTATGTTCTTTTGAAAGATTGGATTAGTATGTGTTATATTTTCTCCCTTTCCATTTCTTGAAGCTTACTATTTTAAAAGCTTTTGAAGCTAGAGAATCTAATGATTAATCACCTTGTTTATGAGTAAGGTTTAACAAATGTTGGCTGGTAGTAATACCCATTAGTTATTAATGATAAAAAGTCGAGAATTTATATACCAATATCATGAATGCTCACTGAATTGAGAATGATACAGTCCTGAGGTTCTTATAGCTATAGTTATTGTTGTGTCAAGTAATAAGGATCCCAGACTGAAAAATATGTTACTTAATTCCATAAGAAATACAAGTTGAAGCAATCAATTTTGTATGGCCTAAAACATCTGTCATTAATAGAGACTATAGTAATTTTTAACTAACTATATTAGTTTTTTAGTTAAACAGAGGTTCTAGAGATTAATTAAAATGACAAAAAGAGACTTACATTGCCAGAAAAAGATATCTTAATTAGTGTCTAATGAAAAGCTTTTGTTTTTAAATGCCAAAATATTTGAGCCAAGATTAAGAGATTTTCAGCCAAGATTAGATTATTTTCCAGTCATAAAATGTGTCAAATTGTAACTCATGTTTATTAGTATAGCTTTCATTTTTTTATAAACCCGAATAAAATCTATGTAGAATTGGCAAGTAATTTTAAAAGCTAAATATAACTCTATAAATTGTAATTTGGAATTTCATTTGGATCTTATTTCTTAAAGCCAAATAAACTCATACTTCATAAGTTTTAGAATTTATGAAATACTGGTTTAAAGTTGGACAGCTTTTTGATTCTCTTTGGAATAATCCAGATCTCAAAGTAATCTATGTGTGAGAAAAAATGGACTATTTGAAACATTATGAAAGCTTTACAAGGTTTAATTTTCCCAGAGGAAGTAAGCAAATTTAACCCTGTATATCTAGTTGGCTGGGTGATATTTAAGATAAATCTCCAGCCTCATAAAGATGTATCACATTAAAAAGTCCAACATTTTTGACAATTAGCTTTTTAAACAGAAATTCTGTCAATTCTATTTGTTTCAATGTTTTGCATGCTGATAAACTTAAAGAAAATCGATATTTGAGAGTAAAGTAAGAAATCTGAAACAAAACCCACATTCTATTACCATAGATACTCTAGTAATATATCATATATAATTTTACTGTTTCCTTTGGCTTATTTTGGCTCCTAGCTTGGTCTTCTGTTTTAGCTTCTATAGGTGAAAGTTTAAATATTGATTTGAGACCTTTGTTCTTTTTTAATTTAAGCATTTAATGCTAGAAAATACCTTTTAGATGTTGTATTTTTTACTCAGTGCAAAATACTTTATAACTTTCTTTATGCTTTCTCCATTGGCCCATAGCTTCTTAAAAGTGTTGCTTAAATTATGAATGTTTGGTGAGTTTCCAGGCAACTTTGTAATACTGATTTCTAGCTTAGTTCCATTGTGATCATAAAACAAATTTTGTATGACTTAGCTTTTAACACTGTTAATGTTTGTTTGTGTCTCAGTATTTTCAGATGCTCCATGGGCCTGAAAAGTCTATATATTCTTCTGCTTTTATATGAAATGTGTCAATGTGAATGAGTCAAGTTGGTTTATAGTGCTGTTACTGAGGTAGGAGGTACATGCCTGCATGCCCAGCCCCCCAGGGTAAAACAATTGGAAATTCATTCCCTATGGACTGAAACTCCAAGACAAGAATAGCAGGACAAATAAGGGAGGAGGCTGGGCCCTGCCCAGACCACATATTTCTCATTCCCAAAGTCAGGAGATCTCCTTGACCACAAGTACGCAGAAAGGCTTCTTGGAAGTCAAAGGAGGAGTAATGTCAAGGGATACTTTACCCATAAAATTCATCCTGGCTAAGAGATGTGTGCGTACACATGGAAAGATCCTGAGATATACCAAATATGGACTGTGAACCAGGCAAATCAAAATGATTGACCAAAGAACTGGAAGAAATGCCCCATATAAGTGATTTAAATTACCCCGAGAGTGCAACTCAGGGACTCTCCCTCTGAATCTGCTCATGTGTTTATCCACATGTACTATTCTCTTTTTCCTCTTAATAAATACTTATAAATAAATAAATAATAAATACTTCACTACTTTGCATCTTTGTGGAAATTCTTTTCAGCAAAGCCGAAGGGCCAGGGCCCTTGCCCCTGAGCACTGGTCTAGTGGCTAGAACCTGGTGCTCTCACCACCACTACCTGGTCTCAATCTCTGGCTGGGAACCCAAGCCCGGCTCCAAGTCATTGCAGACCGAGGTATCTCAAGATCATTCTGATTTTCTTTTTTTTTTTTAACTTATACATTAAATTTTATTTTCATTTTATTGAATGGTAAGTAAAATTTGTCATTCTTGACTTTAATTCTTCACTTTTTAAAAAAATTTTATTTTATTTTCAAACTTCACCATATTGTATTAGTTTTGCCAAATATCGAAACGAATGATTTTCTTTTCTTTTTTTTTTATTTTATTTTATTTTTAAACTTTACATAATTGTAGTAGTTTTGCCAAATATCAAAATGAATCTGCTACAGGTATACATGTGTACCCCATCCTGAACCCTCCTCCCTCCTCCCTCCCCATACCATCCCTCTGGGTCATCCCAGTGCACTAGCCCCAAGCATCCAGTATCGTGCATCGAACCTGGACTGGCATCTTGTTTCATACATGATATTTTACATGTTTCAATGCCATTCTCCCAAATCTTCCCACCCACTCCCTCTCCCACAGAGTCCATAAGACTGATCTATACATCAGTGTCTCTTTTGCTGTCTTGTACACAGGGTTATTGTTACCATCTTTCTAAATTCCATATATATGCGTTATTATACTGTATCTTTACTGGTATTCTCTCCACTGGTACTAACAATAATTCAAAGAGAATTTGTTGAACTCTCCAGTGATAATTTTATCTTTCTATTTTTAATTTTATCAATTAAAAATTATTAATTTTATTTAGTTTTGGCTGTGCCGGGCCTTTGTTGCTGGGTGAGGGTTTTCTTTAGTTGTGGCGGGTGAGGGCTGCTCTCTAGCTGCAGTGTGTGGGCTTTTCATTGTGGGGGCTTCTCCTGTTGTGGAGCACACATGGGCTCTAGCGTGCGTGGGCTTCAGGAGTTGCTGCACATGGGGTTAGTAGTTGTGGCTGGCTGGCTCCAGAGTGCAGCTCAGTAGTTATCGCTCATGGGCTTAGTTGCCCCACAGCATATGGGATCTTCCTGGACCAGGGATTGAACCCCCGTCTTCTGCATTGCAAGGCAAAGTGGATTCTTAACCACTGGACCACCAGGGAAGCCCCTTCCTTTTATTTCTAATTTATTTGTGTTTTAGTCAAAGGGATTAAAAAAAAAAAATTTAACAGCTTTACTGAGGTTTACTTGACTTATAAAAGGAAATGTACATATTTATTGTGTACTCTTTGATGAATTTAAAACTATACAAATGCCCATGATACCATCACACAATCAAGTTATCTAGCACCCCCCAGCATTTCCTA
The DNA here is from genome assembly GCF_003369695.1 of Bos indicus x Bos taurus. NCBI lineage: Eukaryota > Metazoa > Chordata > Mammalia > Artiodactyla > Bovidae > Bos > Bos indicus x Bos taurus. Next base: position 29,086,391 of record NC_040084.1, read on the forward strand.
CGTCCTTTGTTTTTCCCTTGTTGTTTGTTTTTGAGTAAGAACACAATATAAGAGTTATCCTCATAACAAATTTTGAATTGCACAATGTATTGTAACTATAGGCATGATATTATATAGCAGATATCTAGAAATTATTCATCTAGTATAACTGAAACTTTATACCCATGAAAATCAACTCCCTAGTTCCTTTCAACACTTTACCTCTGGTAAGCAGTATTGTATCCTATGCTTCTATGAGCTTGACTATTTTAGATTCCCGAGTAAGTGGAACCAATGTGTATATATTCAATAGAATATTGAGGAGCTATTGCACTCCCGTATTCACCACAACATTTTTCACAATAGTCAAGACACAAAAATAGCCCAAGCATCCACTAACAGATAAATGGCAAAGAAAATGGAATACTATGCAGCACCCCCCAAACAAAGAAACTGCCATTTGTGACAACATGGATGGAACTGGAGGACTTTAATCAGAAAAACACACCAGTCACAGGCATTGTTTAATACAACAAGTTCCTCAGACCTTCTGATAAACATCAAATTGTGAGATCCACTCTACCTAATTGATGCAAATAAGTCTAAAGGGTTTCTTGTAGGAAACACACTGTTGGCTATTTCTTTTTCATCTAACTTGACAATATCTGCCTTTTAATTGTTTAGACTACTTGTATTTATTACTACTTAGTGATAGAATTACTACTTTAGTGATAGAACTGGTATATAATTACCATCTTGTTTTTTATTTTCTATTGTCCTATCAGCTTGTCTCTTTTGTTCTTCTTTCACTGCTCTTTTTTGGACTGATTTGATAATTTTTTTATAATTTTATTTTATCTACTTTATTGACTTATTTGCCCTATCTCTTTTTTAAGTGGGCTTCCCTCATAGCTCAGTTGGTAAAGAATCCAGTGGTTGGTCTAGAATTTGCCATTACTTCTTAATTAACTATATATATATATAACCTTCAAATATAGTTTATTTCATTTCCTTCATTTCATCTTTTATGCCATCATGGTCATACATTTTACTTCTCCATATTATAAAAATCCCAAAATATATTGTAACTACTTTTGCATTTGGACAGTCTTTTATATTTTTAAAGTGATTAAGGATGAGGAGAAAAGTCTTTGTATTTACTTTCATCTTATCTTTATTATTTCTAGCACTTTGCCTTTCTTTGTATGAATTTAAATTTCCATCTGGCTTCATGCTCCTGATGAATTAAGACATTCCATTAACAGTTCTTGTAGGGTAGGGCTGTTGGCAATGAATTCATCCTATTTTGTTGGTCAGAGAAATATTTTAAATTTTATCTAAAATTTTAAAAGATTTTGTTTCTTTTTGCTGAGTATACAATTCTAGGAGCCATTTTCTCTATTGATATTTTTAAAATGTCATTCCATTATCTTTTGGTTTGTATAGTCTTTGACGAGAAGTCTGCTATAAATTTTTATCTTTATTCCTCTTTGTAATGTAATGTCTTGTAATGTAATGTAATGTCTTCAAATATTACCTCTATTGTTGTTGTTCAGTTGCTAAGTCATGTCCAACTCTTTGTGACCCCGTGGACTGCAATATACCAGGCTTCCCTGTCCTTCACCATCTCCCAGAGATTACTAAAACTCAAACACACAGAGTAGATGATACCATCCAATCATCTCATCTTCTGTTGCCCCTTTTTCTTCCTGCCCTCAGTCTTTCCCAGCATTAAGGTCTTTTCCAATAAGTCGGCTCTTTGCATCAGGTGGCCAAAGTACTGGAGCTTCAGCTTCAGCATCAGTCCTTCCAATGAATATTCAGAGTTGATTTCCTTTAGGACTGACTGGTTTGATCTCTTTGCTGTCCAAGGGACTTTCAAGAGACTTCTATACCACCACAGTTTGAAAGCATCAATTCCTTGGTGCTTAGCCTTCTTTATGGTCCAACTCTCACATCTGTACATGACTACTGGCAAAACCACAGCTTTGACTAGATGGACCTTTGTCAGCAAAGTAATGCCTCTGCTTTTTAATATACTGTCTAGGTCTGCCATAGCTTTTCTTCCAAGGAGCAAGTGTCTTAATTTCATGGCTACAATCACACTCCAAGGTGATTCTGGAGCCCAGGAAAGTAAAATCTGTCACTGTTTCCATTTTCCCCCCATCTATTTGCCATGAAGTGATGGGACCCAACGCCATGATTTTTTTTTTTTTTTGGAATGTTGAGTTTTAAGCCAACCTTTTCACTCTCCTTTTTCACCTTCATCAGAAGGCTCTTTAGTTCTATACAGTTTTAAATTTCTTTGGGGATACAAATTTTATGTGTATTAGTGCACTTAATATTGTCCTCCACCTCTTGGCTATTCTATCTGCTTTCTCTTTTCTTTCCATTTTAGCTTGGATAACTTCTGACTTATCTTCAAGATCTTTTTCCTCATAGCTACGTTCTGTATGTTGATAAACATGTCAAGGTAATTTTTCACCTCTGATATTGTGTTTTAAAATTTATGACATTTCTGACTTTTGTTTTACATTTCAAGAACACTGCTTAAAATTCTTATCTTTTATTGTATATAGTTAATTTTTCCTTAGTGCTGGAATATGATGTATAGAAGAACAGTTGAGACTGAAGCGAAAATTATTTCCTCTCAGAAATCAGCCTATCTCTTCTGGGAGGTTGTTAATATGGAGACTTCTCCAAATCTTCTCAGTACTTGAGCTGGGTTTGGATTTAATTGTTGCTGTGCATGTGGTAAGTCACTTCAGTCATGTCTTACTCTGTGCAACCCTATGGGCGGTAGCCTGCCAGGCTCCTCTGTCCATGGGGTTCTCTGTCATGGGTTGCCATGCCCTCTGCCAGGGATCTTCCTGACCCAGGGATTGAACTCATGTCTCTTACGTCACCTGCATTGGCAGGCAGGTTCTTTATCACTAGCACCACCTGGGAAGCCTTAAACCTTTATTGAATTACAGGCTTTATATTTTTTAAGTTATTTTATTTATTTAAAAAATTAACTTATTTATATTAATTGGAGGATAGTTATTTACAATATTGTGATGGCTTTTGCCATATGAATTGGCCACAGGTATACATGTTTCCCCCTCCCATTCTGAAACCCCTGCTACCTCCTTCCCCACCTTATCTCTTTGGATTGTCACAGAGCACCAGCTTTGTGTGCCCTGCCTCCTGCATCGAACTTGCACTGGTCATCTATTTTATATATGGTAATATATATGTTTCAATGCTATTCTCTCAAGTCATCCCTGCCTCTCCTTCTCCCACTGAGTCCAAAAGTCTGTTCTTTACATCTGTGTCTCCTTTTCTGCCCTGCCTGTAGGATCATCAGGACTGTCTTTCTAAATTTCATATGGAGAAGGTGTGGAGAAAAGGGAAGCTTCTTACACTTTTGGTGGAAAACAAACTGGTACAGTCACTATGGAGAACAGTGTAGAGATTCCTTAAAAAACTGGGAATAGAACTGCCATATGACCCAGCAATCCCACTGCTGGGCATACACCTTGATGAAACCAGAACTGAAAGAGACACATGTACCCCGATGTTCACTGAAGCACTATTTACAACAGCTAGGACATGGAAGCAACCTGGATGTCCATCAGCAGATGATGGATAAGGGAAATATAGTTCATATACACAATGGAATATTAGCTATAAAAAGGAACACATTTGAGTTAGTTCTAATGGGGTGTATGAACCTGGAGCCTATTAAATACAGTGAAGTAAGTCAGAAAGAGAAAGACAAATACTGTATATAAACACATTATAGGCTTTAAATTTCTATAGCAGTGGGTATGGACCTAACAGAAGCAGAAGATATTAAGAAGAGGTAGCAAGAATACACAGAAGAACTATACAAAAAGGATCTTCATGACCTGGATAACCATGATGGTGTGATCACTCACATAGAGCCAGACACCCTGGAATGTGAAGTCAAGTGGGCCTTAGGAAGCATCACTACAAGCAAAGCTAGTGGAGGTGATGGAATTTCAGTTGAGCTATATCAAATCCTAAAAGATGCTGCTGTGAAAGTGCTGCACTCAATATGCCAGCAAATATGGAAAACTCAGCAGTGGCCACAGGGCTGGAAACAGCCAGTTTTCATTTTAATCCCAAAGAAAAGCAATGCCAAAGAATGTTCAAACTACAGCACAATTCACACATTTCACATGCTAGCGAAGTAATGCTCAAAATTCTCCAAGCCAGCCTTCAACAGTATGTGAACCATGAACTTCCAGATGTTCAAGCTGGATTTATAAAAGGCAGAGGAATCAAAGATCAAACTGCAAATATCTGTTGGATCATAGAAAAAGCAAGAGAGTTCCAGAGAAAATCTTCTTCTGCTTTATTGACTATACTAAAGCCTTTGACTGTGTGGATCACAACAAACTATGGAAAATTTTTAAAGAGATGGGAATACCAGACCACCTTACCTGCTTACTGAGAAATCTGTGTGCAGGTCAAGAAGCAACAGTTAGAACTGGACATGGAACAACAGGCTGGTTCCAAATTAGGAAAGGAGATACGTCAAGGCTGTATATTGTCACCCTGCTTATTTAACTTATATGCAGAATACATCATGCAAAATGCCAGGCTGGATGAAGTACAAGCTGGAATCAAGATTTTGGGGGGAAATATCAATAACCTCAGATATGAAGATGACGCCACCTTTATGGCAGAATGTAAAGAGGAACTAAAGAGCCTCTTGATGAAAGTGAAAGAGGAGAGTGAAAAAGTTGGCTTAAAACTCAACATTCAAAAAACTAAGATCATGGCATCTGGTCCCATCACTTCATGGCAAAAAGATAAGGAAACAATGGAAACAGTGAGAGACTTTATTTTCTTGGGCTCCAAAATCACTACAGATAGTGACTTCAGCCATGGAATTAAAAGACACTAGCTCCTTGGAAGAAAAGCTATGACCAACCTAGATAGCATATTAAAAAGCAAAGATATTATTTTGGTGACAAAGGTCCGTCTAGTCAAAGCTATGGTTTTCCCAGTAGTCTTGTATGGATGTGAGATTTGGACTATAAAGAAAATTGAGCACTGAAGAATTGATGTTTTTGAATTTTGGTGTTGGTGAAGACTCTTGAGAGTCCCTTGGACTGCACGGAGATGAAACCAGTCAATCCTAAAGGAATCAGTTCTGAATATTCATTGGAAGGACTGATGCTGGTATTGAAACTCCAATACTTTGGCTACCTGATGCGAAGAAATGTTTCATTGGAAAAGATCGTGGTGCTGGGAAAGATTGAATGCAGGAAGAGAAGGGGATGACAGAGGATAAGGAGGTTGAATGGCATCACCAACTTGATGGACATGAGTTTGAGCAAGCTCTGGGAGTTGGTGAAGGACATGGAAGCCTGGCATGCTGCAGTCCATGGGGTTGCAAAGAGTCAAACACAACTGAGCGACTGAACTGAACAGTGCTAGCAGTGTTGTCTGCAGTGCTGAAGGGCTTTTCTCAGTATTTTTTTTCCACATTCACTTTTCAGCAGTCCTCCATGCTAACACTACAGAGCGCTCTCTCTCCATTTTTTTACCCTTCCCCAGATTGTTATTGATTGCTGCTCATGTTAGGGGAAGAGGGTGCTCTATTATTCTGGTCTGCTTTCCTGGTGGCTTGGATGGTAACGAATCTGCCTGCAATACAGGAGACCTGGGTTCGATCCCTGGGTTGAGAAGATCCCCTGGAGAAGGGAATGGCTACCCACTCCAGTATTCTTGCCTGTAGAATTTCATGGATAGAGGAACCTGGCAGGCTACAGTCCATGGAGTCTCAAAGAGGAGGACATGACTGAGCAACTAAACATGTTTGTAAGCCTCATTTTTAGGTAGGATCTCTGCTGTGGGCCTTGGAGGTGCAGTTTTCATAGACCAGATTTTCTTATTCCTGCCAACCAAACCCCGCCTTATGTATTTCAAACTGCTTGGATAGGAGAGTGTTTTCTGCTTATTCCCCATTGGTAGCAGACCTCTACTTGGTATGAGTGTAGGATATTGAGTCCAAGACGTTTACCTGCTCCTCTTTCACGAGCGGGAAGATCTTCCTCCTTCTCTTTGCTCACTCCCCAGAAACAGTGGACATGTCAATGTTCTATAGACAGGAGGACTTCTTAACCACCCCCAAGAAGCAAATGGGTTATGCCTCTCCCTGCTCCCCTGCTCCCCCAAAACAGGATTTTTGCCTGGATCCTAAGGGCAGTAGTACTTGCTGCCTTTATTCCAGTAACTTAATGCTTTTACATTTTATAAGAGAAGGACCTGAGAAAACACAGTTTTGTATCTGTTCCCCAAGGGTAGCCCTGCATACTGAGGTTACTGAGGGAAGCTCTCTCCAGTTTTCTTTCTTGACCTTCAATTTTCACGAAATTGGCTCATTGGAAAATGAATGTAAAATATCCTTGTTTCTAGGGATTTCAGTTTTTCCAAATTTATATGCTAGTCCATTCTCAGCCTTTAAGAGTCTGTTAAAGTTTAGTGTGATTTATTCCAACTCACTTCTAAGGTGATATCTCATCCTCTAAGGTGAAAATTAGTGTGTACTGTTTCTCCTCAGAGGGCTTGTCACTTGTTGGAATTCAGAGTATTTGCCTGCCTTGCAAACTCAGCTCTCCTACAGAAATGATTTTGTGGATAATTTGATTTTTTTCTTGTTGTTAGGATGATAGCAGCATTCTTCTGAGGTTTTCTGAATCCTAAGGAGATTCAGAACCTCCATGAATCTCTATAGTTGTTTTAAAGCAGCCAGTTAGTGGAAGAGATGCATTAACTTAACTAATATTAAAAGAAAAACAATAAAATATATGGATAGTACAGTAAGTTTGAGACTTAAAGAATACTAAGCATATCTTTAAAATAATTGCAATATTGAAATATGGTCAATAAAATTATAGAGTTGTACATAAGAAAGCCAGATATTGGTACCTGAAATTGTTAACTGGCATATGGTCCCATCACTTCATGGCAAATAGATGGGGAAACAGTGGAAACAGTGGCTGACTTTATTTTTCTGGGCTCCAAAATCACTGCAGATGGTGACTGCAACCATGAAATTAAAAGACGCTTACTCCTTGGAAGGAAAGTTATAACCAACCTAGACAGCACATTAAAAAGCAAAGATGTTACTTTGCCAACAACGGTCCATCTAGTCAAGGCTATGGTTTTTCCTGTGGTCATGTATGGATGTGAGAGTTGGACTATAAAGAAAGCTGAGTGTCGAAGAATTGATGCTTTTGAACTGTGGTGTTGGAGAAGACTCTTGAGAGTCCCTTGGACTGCAAGGAGATCCAACCAGTCCATTCTGAAGGAGATCAGCCCTGGGATTTCTTTGGAAGGAATGATGCTAAAGCTGAAAGTCCAGTACTTTGGCCACCTCATGCGAAGAGCTGACTCATTTAAAAAGACCCTGACACTGGGAAAGATTGAAGGCAGGAGGAGAAGGGGACGACAGAGGATGAGATGGTTGGATGGCATCACTGACATGGGTTTGGGTGGACTCCAGGAGTTGGTGATGGACGGGGAGGCCTGGCGTGCTGCGGTTCATGGGGTTGCAAAGAGTCGGACACGACTGAGTGACTGAACTGAACTGATAGTGAATTATGTGGCATTTCCTATATTTCTATGGTTATATTCATAATAAAAATATTAGTTTTATTTTATGTTGATCAGTACTTACCTAAGTTTCTTGGAGGAAATAGAATGTAAATTTTAACTTGAAGTGTATGTGACTTGAATTAGCAAGAAAGAGGGATGGGCAATCCAGGCGAGAACAATGGCAAGTTCAAAGGCATGACAATAGAAAATGAGAAGTGAGATTATGGTATATTAAAAAACCATAGACATACTAGCCTTGTTTTGTTTATCTGCATCAAAAGTGGCAAAGACAACCATGAGCCACATCCAACCTGCAGCCTGTTTTTGTATGACCAGTGAGGTAAGAATGAAGGTCGCCAAACAAAACCAAACCAAACCAAGTTGCAGGAAAAGAAGGATAGGAAGAGATAAAAGAGGCTGAAAAGGAGGAGGTGACTGAGAGTATATGTGACTTGCAAAGACTAAAATATTTGCTATCTGAACTTTCACAAAAGAAGTTTTCCAATCCCTGATCTGTATAGTTTTCTTATTTTTTGCTATTCTATTACAGAGAAATAGAAATCCCCTTCAAATTTTTAAAATCTGTGCTAAATATATGTGCCAAATTATCAAATTCCTCTTTAATTTGCTTTCAATTGATTTATAGAATTAAACTGCTTATAATTATAATTTGAACTTATATTTTTGCACAATACACATTTTTTTTGTGGTTCTAATTCTTTAAATGTGAATTTATAATTTAAGAGATCACATATTTCCAAATAGTTTTTACATTGCCCTTTCCTTTGTTTGTTGGTAAGCCAGATACAACCATAATTTCATTTTTCAAATTGCTATAAATCCATGATATACTTAAGGGGCTTAACAGGACCTGTAAGGAAAAGACAGGACCATGAGATGACTGTAATGTACAACAAATTGGTGAAACAATACATTAACACTGGATTTGTCCCATGAAGATAATTTTGACTTTTTGATTTCTTCCTTGTCTTCCTTGTTTTTTCTATTCTTATTTGCCATGTTCTATCAGATGGTTGAGACAACCACATCAATTAGACAGGGCCAATTATCTAAGCCTTTTTTCTTCTCTCTTTCTATTTGATGGTGGTGATGCCTCTTTACACACTCTCAGAAGATGTGTAGTTACAGGAGAAAAACTAAATCTGATATTCTTATTTTTCTTCAGGTACTGATTTTTAAGAATTAGTTAAACAAAGAGACTGTCATTTGGATGATAACTGTGGGATTTGATTAGAGCATTTCATACTTGTCTCTATCTTAATGAACACCTAATAACAGTAATTAAAAATAAATTATGCTTTCATAAATATTGCTTAAAATTTCACTTTTATGTAGTCAGATCTTCAATAGAAATGTGTTCTTAACTGATAAAATGTATCTTACAATGTCCTTTTAATTGTTTCACCTGCATCTTCAAATACACCATAGAAAGAACTTCTTCATGGGGAACTTCAGTTTGTGATATGAATTTGTTCCGTGCTTGGCATGCAGAGAGTGCAAACATCAGGAACATTACTTTCTGACCTCTGCTGCTCTCAGCAAACAGATACCAAAGCACAACAGGAAAATATCTGTTCTTTGTTTCAGGTATTTTATAAAGCAGCTATCAGTCCTGAAAGTCAAATCTGATAATTTTCAATCCCCAATGTAAAGATCAAAGGATAAAGTAAAATTCAAAGTAAGATTAAGGACAAAAGGAACATGAATTCAGTTTTATTGGTCTTATTAGTGGATTTAACGAAAGAATTTCATAACATGCTTTTTGCCAGTTCATTGCTGACTCTGTGGCTTTGATGATTCCTGGCACTCCCATAAGCCTAATTGACTTCATGGTGAGGAAAACCGACTCTTGTTGTTAAAATAAAATGTCAGGATAAACTTGGTAGGTTTTTTGTTAAGACAGAGATTTTAACCTTGGATTAAAAACACAGGAGAGGAAAAATAATCACATATTTCGACATTCAACTTTCAGATGTGAAGACCTCAAAATTATTTTAACATCAACCTGTTAACTAATGGCCATGGTCTCAAATATTTGGTCTGAAAATTTTCTAAAGCCTTCAGGCTTAGAAAATTACTAACATTTTCTTCTTATCCTTGGGCTCAGCAGTAAAACTGCACATTTTCAGCTTTCATCAGTTTCAGTTGAGAGTTTTATTCATTTATTTTTTTACTTGGATAAAGAAGTATTAGTAGAAAATAGTATTCTAAAGATCATTTCTAAGAAACAATTGGTTGACATATTTAAATTGTGTTTTTCTGAAATTTATACATTGAAGTCCTGACCCCTCATGTGACTTATCTATAGATAGAGTCTTTTGCAGATAATTAAAGTTAAATGAGTTAATAAAAAGAATGGGGCCCTAGTTTGATCAGACTGTGGCCTTATAAGAAGAGGAAGATCTCTGTGTGTGTCTCCTGCATGTGAGAACACAATAAGGCAGCCATCTGAAAACTAGGAAGAGAGCTCTTACCAGAAACTGAATCCTGCTGGACCTTGATCTTGGACTTCCCAGGCTCATGAGCTGTGACAAAGCAAATTTCAGTTGCTTAAGCCACTCAGTCTATGGTATTTTGTTATGGCAGCCTAAGTTCACTAAGATAATTAATTTGCATTCAGTGGCTGTCTTAATTTTTTCCAGGATATATGAAAATAAATACTTAAAATACTTTAAAAGTCTGCCCCCAAAGCAAAAAAAACCCAGCAAACAACATAAAAGCCTAGGGATGTTGATAAATTGATTCTGTAGCTAAATCACCTTTCAGAAACTATTCATAGCGCAAAATGCAACTGCCTTGTATAGTTAAGAATGAGCATAGCATGGCTTTCCTCCTTCTAACAGACCAGAACTTCTTAGAAACATATTTTACTATACAAAGGTGAAGGCTCTCTTTCAACTTGTGCACTGCAGATACTTAGTTTAATAAAGATTCAATATTATGTCCAGTAAGTCAAAGATTTGTTTGTTGTTGTTTTTTAGTTGCCAAGATGCTTCTGAATCTTTAACAACCCTATGGGCTATAGCCGAGCAGTCTCCTCTGTATGTTAGGATATAAGCCCTTAACTATCTGAAATTTTCTTTCCTCTTTCTCACTGCCTTTCACTCATGCAATACCTTTCTTTGCTTCAAACAAAGTTTCCAATAGTTTATGTGATCTTTATTATATTTGTATGATTTGACTTTATGATAATAAGTTCAACTAATATTTTGCTTTCTTTTTTGACTCCAAAAAGCCTTACCAAATTACCTGTGAAATAATAGTTACTCTTTAGCCTCAAATTTGTTCATGTGCAGGGAAGAGAACGTTAGAAGAGATGGAATTTAAGGGCATGAAAAGAAAACAGCATGCTGTTGCTTTAGGCATATCAAACCTTCCTCTAACTCAATCCAAGTTTGTAAGTATATCTGCAAACGGTGAAACAACTTTTAGTTTCTAATTATGAATTATGGAATTAGTGAAGATGGTATATAGTTCATGTCTGAAGTATATGATAGAAACTACCAAGTGAAACTTCTCTGTGTAAATGAACATACGGAAGTTTCAGATAATAGCACAACTTGGGAGAAAAGAAATTTGATACTGTTTAATTACTTTATATCCTGGATGGTGACAGGAAGGATGTCTCCCACGCACACGTTTATCACTCATGATCATGTTCTATGTACCAGAGTGGTGCGATGGTGGGAGTGGAGTGATCTGCCTCTCCTTTTGTTTGTTTGCTCAGTTTAATTTCATTGAACTTTGACTGAACTTAAATGCTTTGACTACCAAGAGGAGCCTGGTGGTGAAAATACCAAATACTCTTAAGAAAACTACAAATACAAATACCTTTTCCTTCAAATACCAACAGGATAGAGGAGTTGTCTTTTGAGAATAGCACTGGCAGAACACAGTCTATCTCCTGTGTTCTGGAGTCCTGGACTCCTACCTAGCTGGGAGACATACTTAAATGCTTATATATCCGTCATGGGTACACTAGGGTTTCCCTGGTGGCTCAGATGGTAAGGAATCTGCCCGCAATGCAGGAGACCTGGGTTCAGTCCCTGGGTTGGGAAGATCTCCTGGAGAAGGGAATGACAACCCACTCCAGTATTCTTGCCTGGAGGATTCCGTGGACAGAGGAGCCTGTTAGGCTGTAATCTGTGGAGTCGCAAACAGATGGATATGACTGAGTGACTAACACAGTGGGTGCACTAGAGTTTTTTATGCCTCTGTTTCATTACATTATTGGATTTTTCCCTTTGCGATGAGTCCTGGGGTTGAATCATGAACCTGTAATCTGAGAAGGGATGTGAGAGGGAACTAAGAGTCCACTGATTTAGTGGACTGAGGGAGAGGAGGGGTATAGGTTTAGCAAGATCAGGTGGCAGAGTTCTTTGCCATGTTCCTCTCCCAATCCCAAGCTTCTCACCCTCAAGATCCATTCTCAGGGTGGGGTAGGAGCTTGTAGGAACATCGAGACAGATATATAAGGTCCTAAGAAGACCAGGCAGAGTGAATTTCTTTCTCTAAAAAGACTAGGGAAAGCAGCAGTTCCAAAAGGGAACTCCCAAAAACCAAATCACAGTCACCCACACAGGGAGCAGACCAGAGGAGCCTCACCCCAGAGGAGACCAGGCAGGAGTCCCAGTTCTCTTTCCGCTGCACTGACGCTTACCCTAGACTTTTGTGAGGATGGTACATATATTCTCCCCCAGCCAGATGTCTTCTGGACAGAGAAGGATGAGGTGCCCAAACTCTCAAAGACTTGATCATTCCCTAAAACACTAAGCCATTCAAAGATCCATTTAAATGAAGCCAAATACAGTGCTAACAGCGCTAAACTTCAAATAGTCAAAGTACTTGAACTAAAGGAGACTGAGATTTTGTTAATCAACAGTGACAAGGTTCCTTGTTACTGAGAGGGGTCAGAAAGATTATGTTAGCTCTAGAAATTAAGGCAATCCATTTATTTGCCTATCTGAGTACAACGGGGATAAAGTCACAATTCTGATAACGACTGGAAATTAATAAAATTGTGAATGTTGTATGGTGGGCATAAGCCCCTTTTCTGGGTCATATTTCACTTATCTTTGTTAAACACATGCTTGACCTAAGTTTGTGTATATATTGGTCTTTGAAACTTTCTGAGGTAAACAAATGTTTGGACTGACTCAATACATTTTTTTTTGTATTTTTTTAACCCCCAATTTTAATGTACTTAAACTTTTGAGGTGATTTTGAAAAATTTATCTTGTCAGATGTTAAGGAATAATATGGTAGAGAGAACACTGGCCAATGAGACAATGAAGGCATATGTGTTTTACCCTTGACTTTGTCACTTACAGCTGTGAGGACCAAGGCAAGCGCACTACGCTCTCTGATTATCACTGCTTTATCTACACTACAGAAGCAACTGTCTTGCGTAGTCCATTTGTGAGATGATTGTAAGAGTAAGCTGTGTAATGTTTGTGAATGTATTTTGAAAATTGAAATTAACTTTATCAAAGAAATATAAAAGTATTATTTAATGAAAAACTTTTTGACTCTAATTTAGCTATTTAGTATTTTAAAACGTTTTTTGAAATAATTTCAGATCTATATAAATGTTGCAAACATAGTACAAAGAACTCTTAGAAGCTTCCAATTCAAATCTGCCAATTTTTAATATTTTGCCATATCTGCTTTGTTATCTCTCATGTGTGTATATATATATATATATATATATATAATCCATGTATATAGTTTTCTGAAAAAATATTCTAAATAAGCTGAAATTACATTTTATTATGCTACTTTGTCTTTTAAAACTTTAAAGTTCATTTCTTTAGACTAGGAATATTTTCTTATATGACCCTAATATAGACAACAAAATCAGAAATTTAACATTAACACATTAATTTAATCTATAGTCCATATTCCAATTTCATAAATTATCCCCAAAACATCTTTGACAGCAGTATTTCCCAGTCTAGAATCCACCTTTTGTCTTTAGCTGTCATGTCTCTTTAGCTTTATTTAGCTAATAAATTGGAGAAGGCAATGGCACCCCACTCCAGTACTCTTGCCTGGAAAATCCCATGGACGGAGGAGCCTGGTGGGCTGCAGTGCATGGGGTCGCTAGAGTCGGACACGACTGAGCGACTTACTTTCACTTTCCACTTTCATGCATTGGAGAAGGAAATGGCAACCCACTCCAGTGTTCTTGCCTGGAGAATCCCAGGGACGGGGAAGCCTGGTGGGCTGCCGTCTATAGGGTCGCACAGAGTCGGACACGACTGAAGCGACTTAGCAGCAGCAGCAACAGCAGCTAATAAATAAATAGGTTCTCAGCCTTTTTTGGGGAGGTTCTTTCATAAGAATATAGGCCAATTATGTTGTGGCATTTTTCTGTTTGGATTTGTCTTATGTGTACTCATTATTAGATTTAGGTTACAGATTTTTGGCTGGAATGTCACAGAAGTGATGACATGTCCTGCTCAGGATACTGTATCCTAAAGCACATGAATGAATGTTTGCTCCTTACAAGAGATGCTAGTTTGAACCACGTGGCCAAAGTGTTTCCATTTTATCCATTGTATAGTTATGATTTTTCATTTTCTAATTAAGTGATTTATGGAGAGATGTTTTGAGACTATGTAAATATCTTCTTCATATAATTCATTTCTCTCCTCCATTGAGTTTAGCATTCATTGCTGATTTTTGCCTGAACAAATATTTACTCGGTTTCAAAATGGTGATTTTTAAATATAATTATTCCTTCTATATTTATTAGTTAACATTTTATATAAGAAAAACTTTTACTTCTCCTTTATCTATTTATCTACCTATAAATTTATTGTCAACATGGATTCATGATTATTTTATTCAATGAGTTAAATTCATTACTGTCTTTATTTGTTGATGCTCAGATACACCTATTTGATATTTTAATAATTTAAGAGATTAAGATTTTTTTTATCAGCTGTACAGATTTACATTATTTTTCGTTCCATCAGTCTGGAGGCCTCAAAAAGAATATTCCTATCTATACATTTGTGTGATATTAAGTATTTTCTGAAAATTAGTACATAAAAATTCTTTTCTCCATCCATGTTCTAAACCAATTGAAACAGAAACATCATATTTAGAGAGAATGAAACAATAGTTTTCTCCTTTAAAACTGTTGGGGAACTTAAAAAATTTGTTAGTTCAGAGGGCTTTCTCAAATTTCATCCCTTATAACAGTTACCTAGTCATCGGTTAGTTGGGCAATGAGAGGCATTCCTCATGATGGCCTCTTTAAATTTATGGTATAGAAGAGTAGGTGAATGTTTGATTTTAGTTAGCAGGCAGATACCAAAGAGGGAGAAGAATTAAATGGGATTTGAGAATATGCAGTTCTTTCTACCAAATTTACCATGATATCAACTCCCTTCTTGCTGCAGAGAGGAGCATGTAAGGCTGTAGTAAGAGAGGACAAGAGTGTTACTCTATAAGAGATCTCCCTACAAGAAAGCATCTGGATTAGGGAAGAAGTGTTTTCCCGAATGCTTGGATAAATAACTGTACTTCTCTGAGCCTCAATATTTTCATCTGTAAAAAAATTAATTCTGTTAACCTATTTATTATTTGAAATGTACTATTATAAAAGACAAAGTGAAAGTTGCTCAGGCCTGTCCAAAGACCCCATGAACTGTAGCCTGTGAGTCTCCTCTGTCCATGGAATTCTCCAGGCCAGAATACTGGAGTGGGTAGCTGTTCCCTTCTCCAGGGGATCTTCCCAACCCAGGGATTGAACCCATGTCTCCCACACTGCAGGATGATTCTTTACCAACTGAGCCACCAGGGAAGCCCAAGAATTCTGGAGCGGGTAACCTATCCCTTCTCCAGCGATCTTTCCCACCCAGGAATCGAACTGGGGTCTACCTGCATTGAAGGCAGATTTTTTACCAGCTGAACTACTAGGGAAGCCCATAAAAGACAATCCTTTTTGTGGACTTAAAGAAGAAGAGGACTAAGACCTTGTCTTAACTCCAGCATTGAAAGCCTGGCACAAAAGAATGACTCGTTTATGGAGAGTCTTAAAGGCAGAATAAAGGGAGATGGGAGGAAAACCAGGAGCATGCAGTATTGCAAAAGTTAAAGGAAAAGTTTTTCAAAGAGAATGGTGAACTGTTTTGGCCTTTACTGCTGAAGACTTAAATACAATGAAAACGGAAAAGTCGCTTTTGTGTCTAGCAATATGGCGTACACTGATTGCTGTAGTGAACGTCTGATATGAAGAAATATTGGGAAATAGAACTTAGACTATCGAAAAGTAGGAAAGAAGTGAGGAAAGGGAAGTTGTTAACATAAACCCACATTCCTGGGAAATTTTGCTCTGCAGGGAAACAGGATAGTAGCCAAATGGGAATTGTGGGAAGGTTGTAAAGATGAGAGAGATTTGAGACTGTTTATACTGACGGAAAAATGGGGCACAAAAAGTAAAGTATCGGAGAACCAATTCTAGCACACAGGTTAGGTATTGGTCTTTATAAGAGGAGAGGCATCTTCCTTATTTTTATCAGTAGGCCCAGAGAGATGCAGGTTTATAGATTCCCTGTGGGGAGCTGCAGACCCTATCTCATGGTTTGAACTTCCTTTGCTATGTAGGAGGGATGATAATTTGCTGAAAATTAAATGGGAGACTTAGGATAGATTATGGGGGCATTTGGAGATTTAATTAGAATAGAAGAAATTAGAAATGGTTGTGAATAATTAGCTGACTAGAAAAATAACTTGGCAGACCAAGACAGAGGGCCAGTTATGGCTGTTGATTCATGCTTCATGTACAGTTCTGTCTTCCTTACTAGAATGTTAAAGTTTGGGAAGTGAAAAGGTATGGTTTTCTAGACTTGTCTTACTCAGCTACCAAATAAACATTTTATAATTAGCAATATTCTCCTTAGTTAATAAAGTATAACATTTTAGTTATCAAGATCTCTGGTAAACATTTCCAGTCTTAAATTGTAAACTATTGGAACTGTGTCCTGTTTCACATATTGTAGTCAGTTCAGTTCATTTCAGTTCAGTCACTCAGTTGTGTCCGACTCTTTGCAACCCCATGGACTGCAGCACGCCAGTCTTCCCTGTCCATCACCAACTCCTGGAGCTTGCTCAAACTCATGTCCATTGAGTTGATGATGCCATCCAACCATCTCATCCTCTGTTGTCCCCTTCTCCTCCTGCCTTTGATCTTTACCAGCTCAGGGTCTTTTCTAATAGGCTCTTTGCATCAGGTAGCCAGAGTATTGGAGTTTCAGCTTCAGCATCACTCCTTCCAATGAATAGTCAGGGTTGATTTCCTTTAGGATTGACTGGTTTGATCTCCTTGCAGTCCAAGGGACTCTCAAGTCTTTCCCACGCCACATTTTGTAGTAAAATGATTTAAATAACAATAGTAAACTCTTAAATTTCAATTGATGGGATAGTTTCAAAGTTATCTATAGGAACTTTAAAACTAAATAAGAAACAAAACACCCTGCCAAAATACATTTTAATATTTCTAAGCAAATGAAATGATGCAAATCGTTCACTGTTCTTTAGACTCTACCTTATTTTACACAAATGTTTCAGTTCCTTATATAATTTGCTTAAATTATTGAAGTTTGAACCTTGATTCTTGAACTTTTCTTTGTAAAATGACAAAGCAGTATAATTTTCCATACCTAGACTGGGAGTTAGGTCAATTAGTGGGATAATTTTTGATATTACTGGATGTTTATATATGTTGGTTAAACACTAATGATTTCAATTTTTCCTATAATAACAAAGAATACTTAAGGATAATTAAGATAGGAACTATTTTCAGGATTCTGTCTTTTTTCAGTTATTTCAGATGGATCTTTCTATGTTTTAGTGTCCAAGAAATAGAAATGTTTTTTTCTTTTTTTTTTAGCTTGTAACAGATTTTAAAACACAATTGTAAATGGTAAATGTCTTTTTAGTGGATTTTGGTTTGGCCTGCTAATCCCTTTCTGCTCTACTTCAGTTTTACATTAAAGAAATTCATATCCTCTGGCTTATGTAACCAATTCATTATAAAATCATTAGCTTTCCATCCTTCCCCCTCCCCTTCTGTCCCCACCTCTCTCTCTCACCAGTTTCTAGTATCCTTAAATCATACCCTTAGACTCCTGATACATCAGTGGTTGGCAAGATTTTTATTCACAGTAAGTTAGAATATCCTAATGATTACATTGTTCATACTCAGGTTTGATTTTACATTTTAATATTTTTGCTACTTGATAGAGATCAGCTCAACAGCTGTATCTTAATTTTATTCATCTTTTGAACTTTTCTTTTTGTCTCCTTTGACTTGATTTCTGATAACCATCTGAGAGAATCTGACAATGGTGGCTCTTTTAGAGACGTGCCTGGATTCTAGCTTGGCTGATTGTATTTGAAGTTTCCAAGTGGTTTCTAAAGAATTTGAGGTTCCCTCAAAGCCCAAATATGGCTTGCATGTATTTCTGTTTCTATAAAGACACGTACTGTGAGAGAAATTGGATCTCTTGGAATGTTTACCCTCAAATAATTTAATAAGAACATATTTTGGGTTTCTTTAATTATTTACATTTTCAAAATCTTTCATGTGCTTTAGCTCACAGAATATACAGACTTGTCAAAGTATGCTGTTTGCAGTGGAGCAGAAGATGAATGCTTTTGGGATCAGAGAGCTAATTCTCTTTCTCTTATTCAGTAGTTTTAAACTTTTTTAGAGTAGTTAGCTATTGAGGTTGTTTGTAATGAATCAGTTTCAATAACGCACAGAAAATAAGTGTGTGTGTGAGAGCACTCTAACAGATACCTATTAGATTTCAAACAGTTTTCCTATCCAGGGTCGTATTTTTCAACACCTGCCCAAATACTGGAGGTCCATCTTATTCTTATTCTGTGGTCTTACATTCCTTTGAAAACTGGAGAGTTTAATTCTTTCATCTCTCACTTGCAAATAAAAAAAAATTAAAATTCATTACTCTACAGATTCTCTACTTGAAATGAGCTTATTTTTATTAATGTTTGTTTAAATCCTGCATCCTTTCTAATATGGCTTGAGGATCCAAGAGTTTAGAAAATAGAATTCAGAAAACTAGATGCAGAATATAATTTATTACACTAAATAGAGCCCTTACAGCAATAAAATATTTATTTGATTTTTTTTCTCTTTTTAATCTGATCTGGAAGGGGGCAATAAAAATTCAACAGGCCTGAAGTCATTCAGTGATATTTATATTCTTGTGGAGAAATATAACACTAACTACAGAATCTAGGACAAACAAGGATTGAAAGACACTTCCCATCATCATATAGACTGAGGGTTCAGATATATTCATCTCTTAGGAGAAAAATATGTTTAATAAAATAGATTTACTTTATGAATATGGCATCCCTACTTAAATCTTACTAACTGAACTTAATTTACTCTTTTGTTATGCTATATTTTATTATTCTCTGTTTCAGAACTTTTAGTGTCCCTAACTGTTTGGTTAGGTCTCTGAAGGCAGGAAACCTTCTGTATGCATCTTTGTATTTCCTAAAGCATTTTGGAGAAACTAGATAAAAGTTAACATTCAAAACTTGACTGATTTAATGAGAAAATAAAATTGAGAATGAATGACTTTCTATAGTTTTTTTATGTTGCTGTTCAGTTGCTAAGTCGTGTCTGACTCTTTTTGACCCCGTAGATTGTAGCACACCAGGCTTCCCTGTCCTTCACTATCTTCTGGAGTTTGTTTTTCTGTACTAACGGCAAAATTTTGCCTGTGATGTTGTGTGTACTCAGCAGAGCTTAAAACCCTGTTTTGACTTGTATGAAAGGCCAAGAGCTCATCTCTTCTCATGGTTACATCAAGTTTACAACTATTTACAGAACAATCATGGATGAAAAATTAGGATATAAAGAAGGAACCACAGGGAGATGGGTAGGAGGGACAGAACAGTTAAGTTCCATAACCCCAGGTGCTGCTGCTAAGTCACTTCAGTCGTGTCCGACTCTGTGCGACCCCATAGATGGCAGCCCGCCAGGCTCCCCTGGCCGTGACCCACAAATGGGAGATAATTACAATTACAGAAATTCTCCCAAAGGCATGAGGGCTCTGACTCTCACATTGGGTGCCCAGCCTGGGGTTCCTGCACCAAGATGTTCAGCCCCCAGAACATGACCATGAAGGCCAGCAGCACTTACTATCTGGAGTCCCAGATCAGATCAGATCAGTCGCTCAGTCGTGTCTGACTCTTTGTGACCCCATGAATCGCAGCACGCCAGGCCTCCCTGTCCATCACCAACTCCCGGAGTTCACTCAGACTCACGTCCATCGAGTCAGTGATGCCATCCAGCCATCTCATCCTCTGTCATCCCCTTCTCCTCCTGCCCCCAATCCCTCCCAGCATCAGAGTCTTTTCCAATGAGTCAACACTTCGCATGAGGTGGCCAAAGTACTGGAGTTTCAGCTTTAGCATCATTCCTTCCAAAGAAATCCCAGGGCTGATCTCCTTCAGAATGGACGAAGGCTGGGGGAAATAGAGTCCATTCTGAAAGGGCACACACAAAACCTTACCTGATGTGAGACCTAGGTCAGAAACAGTAATTTGAAAGGAGACTGCAGATCAGGAGGGTCTCTTACCTCTGAGCACAAAGACACAGCCTCATCCCAGTGCACGGCCTGGAGGCTCCAGGACTGGGACGCCTGTCAGGCATCTACTGGGTGGGGACACTGCCCCCATCAACCAGCAGGTGGGCTGCTTTAAGACTTCTGAACCCATAGGCGCCCCCGATAGGAACCTGTCTAGCAGAGGGCCCAGGATCCCCGACCTTATATCCCAGTCAGTGCACAGGCACAGGACCCAGGACCCCAAGGACTCTGCAGCCAGAGACCCCAGGACCCAGCCCTTGTGGGCTGCAGAGCTGCCATGGTCCTGGGGCTGTGGGCTACCTACTGGTGAGTGGGGTCAGGACTGGGTGATCCTCGGGCTGATTACATACACTGGTGAGTGAGGCGGACGCCTGAAGAGAGTATCAGGTGGGGAGAGCCAGGCCCAGGGGTCACTGAAGTGGTGCTGGCCCTTTGGTGGGCAAAGCAAGGTCCCAAAGTTCTCCCACAGCAGTTCTTTGGGTTTCTGGAATTGGGGTCGTCCTGCGAGTGGGGGATGGCCAGGTCCTTACAACTACTTGATGGGTCCTGGAGTCCTGAGTTTAGTGCCGCTGCATTGGTGGGAAGAGCTGGATCCCAGGCTCTCTCCTGTGCAGGCCGTGTTCCCAGGTGGCCGGTTGCTCAGGGGGCCCTCATGCAGGTGGCCTGTCGGGTCAGCGATACCTCCAGAGGATCCCAGTTCCGGTGCCGGCAGGGTGGTAGGTGGGGCCAGGTTCCCGGCCTAATACGCTTCAAGGGAGGGAGGCTCCAAAATGGCCGCTGGCCCTCACCTCACGTTTGTGGTATCAGGAGATCTCCAAAACGGTTATTGCCTGTGCTGCGTCCCCAGGGTGAGCTCCAGTTGCCTCCGGCATCTCCAGGAGACTTTCTTAGACCGAAAGGTGGGTCTGACCCAGAGAATTTTCATGTTACTGCTTCCGACCTGGGTCCAGAGCATTTTCCGTCCTGGGTCTCATGATTTTGGGTGCACCCTGTGACCTACAACCTTCTGGCTCTCCCAAAAGTAAGCACCTTCAAAATCAAGCGTTCTGGGGGCTGGCCTTCCTGGTGCAGGTTGGGGGTGGGGAGCTCAGTGTGGGGCATTGACCCCTCACTTCTCTAGGAGAACCTCCTTAATTGTAATTATCTTCCAGTTATGGGTCACCATCCCTTGGTATGGTTCTTGACTATACCACATCTCTGCCCCTCCTATCTGCCTACTTGTGGTTTCTTCTGTTTTCACTTGTAGAAGATATTTTCCTGCTAGTGTTCAGGCTTTCCTTATCAATGTAAGTAGCTATAATTTTGCTATCCTTTTTCATGGTCATCCTTTTCTACCATCTTGGCTACCAACCTGTCTTGGAATAGCATTCTTTTACCTTGTCAGTTCTTTGATGCTTTTAAGTAGGTTTACATGAGTTTGATCCCTGGGTTGGGAAAATTCCCAGGAGGAGCACACAGCAACCCACTCCAGTATTCTTGCCTGAAGAATCCCATGGGCAGAGGACCCTGGCGGGCTGGAGTCTGTGGGGTCGCACAGAGTGGGACATATCTGAAGCAATTTAGCAACACACACAAATATTTTACCCAGAATTTTTGCTGATTGATTGATTTGGAAGAATTTTTCTGAATAACCTTGCCTCTGTTTACCAGAGATAGAAGGGTGATAGAGGCCAGCAAGATGCTCATTGTGTTAGTTTGTTAGGGCTACAGTAACAACCACAAACTGGGTGATTCAGAGCAATAGAAATGTATTGTTTCATAGTTTTGGAGGCAGAAAGCCTAAAATCAAGTTTCAGCAGGGCTATTCTCCCTTTTAAGGTACTAGAGAATGATCTCTTCCAGATCTCTCCTGGCTTCTAGTAGCCTCTGGCATTTCTTGGCTTGTGGCTAGCTATTTTTTCCCTCTCTCTCTTCCTATGATGTTCTCCAGTGTCCGTGTCTGTCTCTGTGTTCAAATTTGGCCTTATCTGTAAGGACACCAGTCAGATTGGATTAGGGTTCATGCTAATGACCTCATTTGGACTTGATCACCTCTGTAAATGCCTTATTTCCAAATACAATATTCTAAGGTACTTGAGGTTATATATGTCAGGGCACTAACATAAAGCTTTTGGGGGGACAGGATTCAAATCTTAATGCTCACCAACTCCATTTCCTTTTCATGGGCACCCAAAGGCAAGATTTCCTGATCCCTATTGCAGTTAGGTCAGGCCACCTTCTTGGTTCTGGCTCTATGAATGTGGTGGGAGTGATGTGTACTGAGCCTAATCGTAGACCATCTTGGATGTTTTTCTTCAGCTTTGCTCTTTGCTCACTGGCTGCCTGAATGTAGAGGGCACTGAGGAGGCGCTGGAAGATCTCAACAATACAAGATGGAGAAGCCAGATACCAAATCACCAGGGAAGGTCAGTTGCAGTTGGCAAAACCCATTTGGACTGTGATATGAGTGAAAAACATATGCTTGTTGAATGAAGCAATAATCAGTGGTAAGTCTTACTCTTGATTCATAGCCATTTCTACTGTGCCTCTTACTTCTGAGTTGTTTCTCGATGATCTCAAGGTCAAAATATTTTGAAAAGCCTTTCTCTTTGACCAACATCTTGCTTTGTTGAGTTATAACACAGCAGGTTTTTATAGCAAATAAAACACTTTAGTGAAAAAAATTCACCTCTATTTTCCCAGGAGTTGATATTATCAAAATAGTTTCACAATAAACATAGTTCCATTTACTTTATACAAATCATAAAAGCAATTTTGTAGTGCAATAATGCTCATGCTTATTCATCAATTAATGCTCCCAGATATAAATTAGATATTGTCTTACAGGATCAGTTTTTTAATATAATTAAATTTTAAAAGTATGTTGCTGTACAATATTATATAAGTTATAGGTATACACTATAGCAAGTCACAATTTTTAAAGGTTATACTCCATTTATAGTTATTATAAAATATTGACTATATTCCCTGTGTTGTACAGTATCCTTGTAGCTTACTTTATACCTAATAGTTTGTATAACTTAATCCCTTACCCCTATATTGCCCCTTTCCTCTTCCCTCTCCCCACTGGTAACCACTAGTTCTTCTCTATATCTGTGAGTCTGCTTCTTTTTTTAAAATTATAAGAAAGCTGTGGTACATATACACAATGGAGTATTACTCAGCCATTAAAAAGAATACATTTGAATCAGTTCTAATGAGGTGGATGAAACTGGAGCCTATTATACAGAGTGAAGTAAGCCAGAAGGAAAAACATAAATACAGTATACTAACGCATATATATGGAATTTAGAAAGATGGTAACAATAACCCGGTGTACGAGACAGCAAAAGAGACACTGATGTATAGAACAGTCTTATGGACTCTATGGGAGAGGGAGAGGGTGGGAAGATTTGGGAGAATGGCAATGAAACATGTAAAATATCATGTAGGAAACGAGTTGCCAGTCCAGGTTCGATGCACGATGCTGGATGCTTGGGGCTGGTGCACTGGGACGGCCCAGAGGGATGGGATGGGGAGGGAGGAGGGAGGAGGGTTCGGGATGGGGAACACATGTATACCTGTGGCGGATTCATTTTGATATTTGGCAAAACTAATACAATAATGTAAAGTTTAAAAATAAAATAAAATTAGAAAAAAAAAAAGAAACTAAAAAAAAAATTATATTCACTAGTTTGTTGTATTTGAATCTATAAGTGAGTCTGCTTCTCTTTTGCGACATTCGCTAGTTTGTTGTATTTGTATCTATATGTAGATTCCACGTATAAGTGATATCATACAGTATGACGGGGTCAATTTCAAAGATAGTGTACCTTATAGAATTTATTACTGGCACTTAACCTTGGAAATAGAACTATAATTTTCTAAGTTTTAGATAAAATAAAGGGTTTACACACAGACACACACACACACATACACCTTTATGTATTACTGGATTTTGTCCTGATACAAAATATCTCAACTTTAAGATTTGCATGTATACAATGTACTGAGTCAATTCTAGAGCACAGAAGTGTGTTCGTTGAGTCTGATGCTAAATAGTGGAAGATGAATGAAAAATAAGAACAAATAAAATTGAAAAGTATCAGAAAATGATAGCTAATAAAATAATTGAGAATCTGTTTTTTTTAAGAAATTTCTAAGTAGGTCACATTTCCTTCCATGTCACACAGCACCAGAAACAGCTACCATTTTAAAACCTGTGATTTTACTTTTAAAGATTATTTTGCTTCATCTTTTCTATTGTAAAGGAGGAAATAATTTCAACTTGGTGTGGTAATGAATTACTATTGCTTTTTGAATAGCTGAAGTCATCTCACTACTCACATATGTAAAATATTACCAGGTTAAGTAGCTACCCTGTTGTGGAGGATATATATTTTTATTTCAAGACATAAAGTCCTATTATACTGTAATAGAAAAAAGTTCAACAAGTAAAATTCTCACTGTGAGAAAAAATTTACATGGGTGTTTTAAGGATTGAATATAGCATTAAAGATTGGAGGAGAATTAATCTTCCAAGAAGAGTAGTAGAAACATATTTCTTTGTAATATTTAAAAACCAGTCAAGGCAGAACATTATCAAATGGGTGTTAGAAGATAATCTGGTACACTCAGGGATACGGAATGTAAAGCCTGAGATACCTATTTCAGCCTTCACCAAGTTTTACTGCATATCATGCTTGTGGAGGACAGGAGATGAGGAAAAACTACAGCTCTTAAAATATTTTTCAATATAAAAGTTTGCCTCTTACAGTGCAGCTAGGGTATAGAACCACTGTCTCATTGTTCAGGAGTTCATTTCTGATAGTCATTAATGATATTTCCTTATATGACACACCATTTACTGGAACAGATAGGTCATTTTAGACAATAGTTTAAAAAGATACATTCAGTGAAAAATCCTACTAGTGGTTTGTTCTACTTTAAACCCTCAATGAATTGCTATGCTCCAGTACTTAGGTTTTTTTTGAGTCAAATTAAGGCAGGTTGTTCTCCATAAGCTGATCAGGAGGTCAATCAAGCAGTAATATCAAGATCTTCTGTTGTTTCAGAGACCTTGAGTGGTCAGGACAGAATTTTTAATTGAGTGACTGTTTAGGTCTTGGCAGTTGCAGTTGACAGGAATAAATTTTGCATGTTAATTGTTGGTAAATTGAGATAGGTATTAGAACAGTAATCTCAAATAGGTTGCTTAGAGGCAACAACTTGGATTATGGGGTTAAAATGACTATCTGAAATGTGATACTTATCATTGTGAATTACTTTTTTATCAGAAGGCACAACCTGTGTTGTCAGCCAAGTTCTAGCAGAAGAAAGTTATTGTTTGTGGTCCACACTGTTCAAGTCTTTTGATGATGGCTGACCCAGCCAAATAAGGTGACTATATTGCCCTCACTTTGGACTTAGATACTGAGTGAAATAAAATAATCATGTAAAACTAAGAATATTTGACAGTTTCAAAAACAGATGCAAATACGAGATACTCCATAAATAATTATTAAAAATTCAAACAACCAGTTGTTGGACATCTGACTTTTTTTACATTAAAATTTAATGAAAATAGCCAATAACTGAAATGTATGTATATTTCCTAGGCTTTTTCTATACCAATAACTTAAATTATAAGATAGGTAGCCAGAAAACAATATTCAGTGGCACATGAAATGTTTTAGTCACAATATTCCACAACCATACATATATGTGTTAAGATCATAAAATAAGATGTTTGGCTCTAGAATAAAGCTGAGAAGATAATTGAAGCTATGTGCTTGTGTGTGTGTGTGTGTGTGTGTGTGTGTATTAGTTGTTTAGTTGTATCTGACTCTGCGATCCCATGGACTGTAGCCCTCCAGGCTCCTCTGTCCATGGGTTTTTCCAGGCAAGAATACTGGAGTGGGTTGCCATTCCCTTCTCCAAATTGAGGCCACAGAGTAAAGTTTAAAAAAAAATCTCTGAACAAAACAGGCAGTTGGTTATTTGGTAAAAACCAACTTTTTCACAGACTAGCTTTGTGAACTTGAACCACTTGTGTCTGTGCTTCACTTTTCCTATTCTTTAATAAGAGGAGTAGACTAGATCAGGGAGCCTCAGTGTTTTTGTGGAATAGAGTATTATTTAATTTTACTGGAGCTTGAGATGGTGATAGTCACACTAGAAGGCAAGAGAAATTTATGACTGGTAGAAATCTATGTATCTGGGAACATAGCCAATATTGGGTTTTGTGAAGTGCAATCTTTTTATATTGGACATGAAGGTAGGTAGTTGGGGAAATCTTGTGGATAAATAGAATGGCAGGAGAAGTTTCATAAGATCTACAGCCTAGAGCCATCAGACAACTTTAAAATAAAACTCATTCTAAGCTTGGAGCTAACCAAAATAATTAACATCTAAATTTATTTTATTATTTTAAAATGCATTTGTTGAGCAATTACATTTTGAAATTGAATATGGAACTATTTATGGAAAGTATATCTAAAAAACTGTATTATTTACAAAATTACATTTTATAATTGAAAACTAGTAAGAAATATACTGTAATTTTCTTAACCATCTTTTAATGAGTATCAAATAGCACTATAAAATGAAAAATAAGTTTTAAGTAAATTTGAAATAATGAAAATAATTAACTTGATGGTCAATTAAAGTAATTGCAATTTATCATATATATTTGGACAATCTTATTTTATTGCTTTATTGATGGTTACCATTGTTTGTTCAGTCACTAAGCCATGTCTGGACTCTTTGTGACACCATGAACTGCAACACGCCAGGCTTCCCTGTTCTTCACTGTGTCCTTAAGTTTGCTCAGATTCATGTCCATTGAGTCGATGATGCCATCCAACCATCTCATCCTCTGTCATCCCCTTCTCCTCTTGCTTTCAATCTTTCCCAGCATCAAGGTCTTTTCCAGTGAGTCACTTCTTTGCATCTGGTGGCCAAACTGTTGGAGCTTCAGCTTCAGCATCAGTCCTTGCAATGAATATTCAGGGTTGATTTCCTTTAGGATTGACTGGTTTGATCTTGCTGGCAAAGGGAGTCTAAAGAATCTTCTCCAGCACCACAATTCGAAAGTATCAATTCTTCGCTGCTCAACTTGGTACCATCTGAGCTACCAGGGTGCTTCCCTGGTAGCTCAAACAGTAAAGAATCTGACTACAATACAGGAGACCCAGGTTGAAGCCCTAGGTTGGGAAGATCCCCTGGAGAAGGGAATGGTTACCCACTGTAGTATTCTTGCCTGAATACTTGTGGGACAGAGGATACTCGGATAGAGGATCCTTGTGGGATATGGTCCATGGGGTCACAAAGAGTCAGACATGACTGAGTGATTAACACTTTCACTTTCACAACCTTCTTTATGGTCCAACTCTTGCATCTGTAAGTGACTACCAGAAAAACCATAGCTTTTACTAGACAGACCTTAGTCAGCAACGTGATGTCTCTGTTTTTTAATATGCTAAGTTTGTCATAGCTTTTCTTCCAAGGAGCAAGCATCTTTTAATTTCATGGCTGCAGTCACTATCTGTAGTGATTTTGGAGCCCAGGAAAATAAAATCTGTCACTACTGTTTCCACTTTTTTCCCATCTATTTGCCATAAAGTGATGGGACCAGATGCCATGATCTTAGTTTTCTGAATATTGAGTTTTAATTTAGCTTTTTTACTCTCCTCTTTCACCTCATCAAGAGGCTCTTTAGTTCTTCTTTGCTTTCTGCCATTAGAGTGGTATCATCTGCATATCTGAGGTTGTTGATATTTCTCCTGGCAATCTTGATTCCAGCTTGGGATTCATCCAGCCTGGCATTTTGCATGTGTACTCTGCATACAAATTAAACAAACAGGGTAACAATAAACAACCTTGACGTACCCTTTTCCCAATTTTGAACCAGTCTGTTTTTCCATGTCTGGTTCTAACTGTTGGTTCTTTACCTGCATACAGGTAAGAGATGGTATCGCCTGTCTCAGGAGACAGGTAAGATGGTATTCCCATCTCTTAAATGACATTTTTTTGTTTTATTTTGCTTAAATTTTGTTATTTCCCTTCAAGTTTATAGGAAAAATGTTTAGTGCTAAGTATCGTTATATCTATTTTATAATGAATAATCTGGGTCTAAGAAAAATTACTTGTCTAAGGTAAATTACTTAAGTAAGAGGCAGAACAAGAATTCATATCCAGGTCTCCTTGACACTGAAATCTGTGCTTTTAATCAGCATGGACTCTACTCCTTACTTATGTATTTATTTCACAAATATTTATTGAGCCCCAGTAATATTTGAAACAACTGTCTGGGCACCAGCTCTGAGGGAATAAATAAAAGCATGAAAAAAACCTTGCCTTCTTAGAACTTGCAAGTGAAGGGTAAAATCACCACCAGCAAATCATTTTCATAGCTTATATGGCAAATGAACTTTCTTCTGTTTAATTTTTCAGCAGTGCTTTATTATAAGACAAAGATTACAGAAAATAATAAGCTGTTTGTAAGCTGAACAGAATGAGAATCATAGAGTAGATTTACAGCAATCTCTTCTGAGGATAGCAAGAAAAGCAGACTGAAATTTCAACTTTGCCTTTAGATTCACAGTCAGGTTGATGGAAACAAATAGCCCCAGGTTATTCACTTTAAAACCTAAATAAACAAACACTGGCCAACCAGAGGTATAGAATTGGTATAGAATTTAAAGGCTCAAGAGACAATTTTCTATGACAGGTTTACCTGGGTTATCCTTTAATGCACATTAATGAAGTCTTCTTTATGTACAGTCAGGAAGGTCCCCTGGAGGAGGAAATGGCAACCCACTCCAGTATTATTGCCTAGAGAATCCCAAGGACAGAGGAGCCTGGTGGGCTACAGTCCATAGGGTCGCAAAAAGTTGGACACAACTGAGCGACTAACACTTTTCTTTCTTTTTTATCTGAGAATGAATAAAAGACACAAAAAACCCTTGCCTTCTTGGAACTTGTAAGTGAAGAGTGGGAGACAGAAATAAGCTAACTAAATAAATCAGTTATGCAGTATGTTAAATTATAATGATGCCAAAGAGCAATAAACCAAGGGAAGGGAAGAGAGGGTGTTCAGGGGGCAATTGCAATTTTAAATAGCATGTTCAGAGAAGGACACCATGAGAAGATAATATATGAGTCAAAACTGGGAGGAGCTAAAGGAAACTTGTCCTGGGGTTATATACCAAATGAGGATTCCAGGAAAGCAAATAGCAGTTGTGAAGGCCCTGAAGTGGAGGGAATGCCTAACTCAAGGCACATAAAGGAGGCCAGTGTGACTAGAGCACTGTAAATGCATGAGATTGTAGAAGATAAGATCACAGAGACATGGGGAGCCAAGCTACACAGGACCTTATAGCTGTTGCAATTGCTCTGATTTTCTCTAACTTTGATAAAGGGCTCCTGGAGAATTTTGAGAATTGTGCATAGTCTGACGTATATTTTATCAGTGTTGAGAAAAGTGTAAAGGGGAGAAAGGGTAGAAGCAGAGAAACCCCTGAAGAGGCTATTGGCAGTAATTCAGTGGACTTAGAATAGTGACTAATGTGGGAAATAGTAGGAGGCAGTCGATTCCAGGTATATCTGGAAGGTAGAGCTAATGGTATTTGCTGTGGATGTGATGTGAGTTGTGAGATAAAACTCTGTAAAATGTTTTCTCTGAACAACTATTAATACAAGTGTGGAGTTGCCCTTAATCAGCATGGGGAGAGCACATGTGGATAGAGGTTAGAGGTGAAGAGTTCAGATTTGGATGTGGAAAGCTGAAATATCTCTTAGACATCTATGTGGAAATAGGATGTGTAGTTGGGCCTGGGGTCTAGGGAGACGTTCAGGCTATATTGGGAAATATGAATTGTAGCAGAGACCGGACGAAAGGGAATTAGTGAGGACACAAAAGATATGCAAGAATTGAGCCTTTGGGTGTTTCAACATTCAGAGGTTGTTGGAGAGCTGAAGAGGAAACTTCAAAGCAGAATAAAAAGTATGGCCAAAAAGAGGATAACAGGGATTGTAGTGACCTGGGAGCAAAGATACGTTTACAGGCAGAGGAGTGACTAGTTGTATGGACGGCCGCTGAGGGATAAAGTAATAGAAGAACTGAAAAGTGGCCCTTGGTGACCTCAAGAACAACAGTTTAAGTAATGTGGTGGTAGAAAATCTTGAATATTTTGAGAAGTTTTACTTTACAGAGAAGGAAGTGTAAAGAGTATTTATGGGAGGAGGGAAATAAGTAATGATGGTGAGAGATCTTTTTTTTTTTTCAACTTTCATACACTGATGGAAGGGGGAAAAAAGCTGATGATGTAGGAGAGAGAAGTGAGAATTGCTAAATCAGTGTTCTTGAGTTGAAGAGAGTAAATGAGATTAGAAAGCAAGTCAAGAGGCTGGCATTTGCTGAGAGCAAAGAATGAACAAAGAGTTCATCCATTTTAACCAGAGGGAAGACAGAGTAGATAGGAGCAGATTCGAGTATCTGAGAGATGAGGTGGTGATGCTTTACGGATATTTTCTTCTGAAGTTTTCAATTACTGAGATGTTGGCATATAATATTACATTAACATATAATATTCAGATTAGGCAGATAAACCTCAGGTATCTTGAATTGGAGACTTGCTCAACTTAAAATTTACAATTAAAGACTAGAATGTGGCATAAACTGAGAATGAAACCTTTTGAAAATTGTAGCAGATTCACATTGCATCCATCAGTTACTTTTTTATAGCTATAATAAAAATTTATACTTAATCATGGAAAGAATTATTTTCTTCTAGGTCTTTTTTCTTCGGAAACAGGGAGATGGTAATCATCATTATCAGCCTTATTTTTGAAGATCATGGGCAGCAGTAAATATAATGTTCTTTATGTGAAGGTTATAAAAATCATCAAAGGGTGATGAATAATTTCTGTTTTATGATAGAATAAGTGACCTTTATTCAGAATGAATAAAATTCACATTTGTATATTAAAATTCTAGATTCCAACTATCTGATAACGTTTCTTGTCAAACTATTCTAATAGCTCCTATTACTTTGGGGAATGTTTAAATAAAGCCTTTCACAAAAATAGAGAAAATAAGCTTTTCCCTTTCTCTATACTTTGTGCCAAAAGGACAAAGGTTTATATCGTACCTTTCTGTTAGCAGGTACCAAAAGAATTTATAATGTGGGGTCTATCCAAGAGGAATATTCCCAAAGTTTGCTAAAAAAAAGAAAAAGTAATTTAAAAATAGTCTACATTTAAACTACACTTAGAATGTTCTGCAAGCTTAAAAGGATGTTTAGAGTCAGGTTTTAAAAACAGTGGGATTTAGTGTAATAGGTTTGGCAACAAAATCAGTGCAGTTCATACAACTGATGAATTGATGCAGACCCAGCTGACTAACACATACCATGTGTTTGCTTTGGCAGAGAATTTGGAAAAATAATTTGGAGAAAAAATTATATTATTCAACAGATTTCACTTTTGTTGTTGTTTTGTGGGATTCTTAAAAAATTTTTAATCAGTCTTACAAAGGTAGGTTTTTCAAAGATCTTCCCATTGATTGGAACCGGATTTGGATCTTTCATAAAACAAAAAAAAAAGATGAATGAGGATAATTCTACTCATTTCATATGTTTCTTTTAATCACCCACTGCTCAGAAATAGATTTATGACTATTCATTTCTCAATTGGTACCATGTTTATGAATTTATTCTAAAAACAGCGCTATAAAATGCCCCTTATCAACATTTCTGATATAACTATGGCATATAAAATCTATTTAAACTTTGATGGCCAAGAATAGCACTGTGTTTTGCAGTGATGATTAAATGTGCTATTCTAAGACTTTGTTTTTAATTATAGAATTTTGTTGTTCTTCTTCAGGTAAGGTTAAAGCTTGTTTCTTGTGTAAAGTAGGTTATTTAAATATTGCTACAAGTTTTCAAAAGAGTTTTTTGGTTTGTTAGAATATTGGAATTCTCGGTGTTCAGTAAAATCCAGAAATATTAATGATGTGATGAACCCAAGTCTGGAAAGAGCTCTGATTCCATTTTATGGGGTTAAAAGTCGCTTCATAGGCTGTTCTATTATAGGACAGATATGTTGATTACACTCCTAAATTTGCTTCAGGAGCTAGACATACTATTTTCCACTATAGATTAGCCTGACTTTCTGTGCCATGTTGATAAACCATGAAATTCAGGAGATACTGGGATATTTTCCTTAAGGATATATGAATTCCTAAAGCTAGAGGCAGCTCAGTATAGCATATGTTAATATACAGTGTATTACATGGGAAAGAGCTGCAGACTGATAAAACAGGCAGCTGATACTCTGAAGTAAATACAAACATTGAAGATTTTTCCATCTCTAGTGTTTGGTGTCCTTGAACAAGTTGTTAACCACTGTGAAACTCAGGTAGACTTGTATAAAAAATAGAGATACTGACATCTACTTAATTTCCAAGGTTGTTGTAAAGATAAAAGAAACTCTGTACTGTGTATTGCACTTGGTACATGGAATCCTTCTTTTCCTCCCACTAGTCTGTAACCTTAACAGTAGGACTGTGAGGAGCTCAGTGTAGTAATCATCAACACATCCTCATAGGTGCTCAGAGAACATTCAGGGGAACTAACTGCAAGGCAGTGGAAGAGGTGCCTTTTAGCTAATCCATACAACTTTCTGAGATTGGATTATTATCTCTATTTTATTAATAAGAAAACCGAGGATTAGAGAGTTAAACCCAAAGCCATATAGCTAGTAGTATCAGAAGCTGGAATTCACAACAGAATCATCTGCCTTTGAAAGGCGTACCTTCTTAGAGATTTCTCAGAGAAGTGGAAAGGGAGGACTTTTTTTCAAAGTCATAAATATATGCCATATGTTTTCCAGAGGTATGATCTCATTTAATTTTCAGAATAACTCTATAGGAAAAGCATTATCTTTCCCATTTTTTTTTTATCTTTCCCATTTTTCATGAGAAGAAATGCATACCCAGAGATTAAGTAACTTTCTTAAGGCCATACAACTATTAATTTATCAAGCAGTGATTCAAATCCAGAAAAAATCAGTTCCAATTCAAAAAAAGTCCAAAACCAAAAGTCCAGTTCCAAACTTATACTTTTCCTAAAACAACATGCTGCCTGGAGGTGTAGGATAAGCAAGACTGAGAAGTCAACAGTTGGGATAAATATTTGGGAAATGTGGACTGCATGTTGAGGAAGAGGATGGAAGCAGAAATGAGAGTCCAAGATTGAGCTTTTGCTGTGGGGGGGCAGGGACCTCAATTTATCTTCCCTCTTCTTCCATACCTCCAGACTTCTGCTACAGTGCAGAACTTTCTGTTCCCTGTACTTTCCATGGTATTCCATGCTTCTGTAACTTTGAGCATGTATTTTTAAATTTATTTTTTAATTGAAGGATAATTGCTTTACAGAATTTTGTTTTTTTCTTCTCTGAGTAGAATGCCATTTACTCTTCTTTTTCTGGAAAATATCTCTTTAACTTCAAAAACACAGTTCAGAATTTATTTTGCAAATCTTTTGCTGATCCAATCAGTGTTCACTTGGATGCTTTTCTTTTTAGTTCAGCATTGTCTCAGATACTTACCTCAGAAGCATCATTTTTGTGACTCTGGAAGCATGAAATAGAGTTGTTGAGAACTGATTGTCCTGAAGATTTTCCAAACCCGTATCTAAGTGTGGACTGATAATCCTTTCAGATAATTCTAAATGTATAAACTCCTTAGATTTTAGGATAAGAGAGAAAGCTTTACAGACACACACACACACAGGTAAGATCTGAAACCTTACACAGTGTTGCAGATATTACTGATACCACACCATTTCTACCCTCAACATACCTACTTGATATCTCTCACCATGCTTTGTACATGATAAGCAATATGGAACAATTGAAGTTCAGAGGAATTAGCACGATTATGTAAATTAAGAGAAGTATGATCAAGATTAGAATGAATAGACCCTTGTGGAATGTGAGCCTTTGCTGGGAAACGGTGATTCTGTCACTTTGATTTCCGAGTTCAACATCCTGTTTCCAATGCATATCTATCAACACCTTCACCATTATCTTTTTAAAAAGAATTACTATTGTATTACAAATGTTTTCTTTTGGTTATAAAATTTTGATTCAGCAGTAAAGTTAGATTTACTGACTGGAAGAGCAAGGACTGTTCACTTTTTCCCTGCTTCATGCCAAGTCTATAGTGTGTGGTTGAGTAGGACAATAGATATTCATTGTTTTTCAAATACCATTATTTTTTCCAGTCAAACATTCATTGAGAGTCATGAGCTTTACAAGTGAATTTATGACTACTACAAATATAGTGATAAATTCATTAACACTTACTTTATCTGCTCCATTCACTGAATGTCCCATATGTACAATCAGGGTCTATTAAATAGAGGGGGAAAAAAAGAAGAAGAAAGACTTAATAGGGACAGTGGGGAAATGCAGAGCTAGCAACCAACTGGTAAATCTGGAATATTCAGGCAACAATAAATAGCTTATTTGGCTTGGTTTATGGCCCCTTACTTTACTTTGGGCTATAGTGATCAAGGAAAAAAGTGAAGCAGAGATCTATGACTTGATTTAATCATGGAAAATAAAAATGTTTGTCTTTGAAATATAACTTGGGTCATGGTCTCATAGTTTTGTGGACTGGTGCTAACGCTGAAAATTCGACTATTGCTTTTGTGATTCTTGGTCAACAGTCAATGCGTGGCTTGGGCTCTAAAGTCTTAAAAAATGGACTCATTATGTAATGAATATCTCCAAGCTGGATGAGCAGAAGAATTTCAAAATGGGTCTTTGGTCTGGCATTTCTGCATTATTTGTTAAGCCCACAAAATGTAGATTTTTATCTCTAACTTCTGTTCACTCACTTGTGGCTACTTTAGGAAGTAATTTTTCTTTACTTCCTCAGGGAGAACTGCAAGATTTTTGTTGGTACAGTTTGGCCACTGCTTAACAGAAGCAGCTTGCTTATATTACTTCCTGTATTTTTTTTTTTTAAGACCAACATTTATTATCCCTTAAAAATTCCTTAACAGCTTTCTTTCTTAGGGATTTTTTTCCCCCCTGAAGGAACAAGGGACTTAATTAGGCTAATAATTTCTTACCCATGAGGACATAATGAATTTATTCTCCATTTAATAGCCTTTGAAGGAAATTACCTATCAGTATTTAGAAAGGGGGGAAATCAGGCTATAAGAAATCTTTTCTAGGAGGCTACATTTCTCAGTTTCTTGCCTTAAAGTATCCATTTCGATACTTTAAAATTATACTTTATGTGATAAATTGAGACTCTCTACTTAAATCTACCTTCTCTTTTAGGAATGAGAGGTATTAAAAATTCTATTTTGGCTGAGTAAAGAAATGTTAATGACCTGTCTGGCAGTTGTATTTAAACATGCTAGCTTGTTACTATATTGCCAAAACAAATGAAAATTCACTGCCTGCTATTGGAACCAATTTAGTTAGGTAACACTTTGTTTTTTGGGGTATCATCAGGGGAGTGAGTTATTCCACTTAACTGAATTTTCCACATAAATGCTTCAGAGTTATCTTTTTAAAACAGAAATCAAGGCATATTGATTTCCCGTTGAAGTCTTTCAGTGACTTCCTGTTGTCTAAAGAATAATGCATTGCTTTATAATTTACCATTCCAGTTTCATCTCCCTTCAATTTCCCTACCACCTATTTGATGTTGTACAGTCGCTCAGTCATGTCTGACTCTTTGCAACTCCATGGACTGCAGCATGCCAGGCTTGCCTGTCCTTCATCATTGATAATCCATCTACCACTTTAATTTGCTCACCATTCTCTGGACCTATCATACTCTTATTTCTTTGATTTCCAGATGCTGCTCCATGTGGTCATGACCTCATCAGTTTATTGTATCTCTTCTATTTCCAGAACCACAATACATGTTTCCAATATGGAAGCCATCTGTATGATGACTCTTTAATTTCTATGTTAGCTTTCATCACTAAATGGGGAGCTAATAGTGGTCAGGGAACATGACCCTCTCCACTTTTTTTTTTTCAATTTTCATGTCTTTAGAGACTCATTTAGTGCCTGAAAGCCAGTGATACTATATTCATTTCCTGTGGGAGCTGTAACAAATTGCCAAAACCTGAGGGACTTAAAATGAAATTTATTCTCTCATAGTTTTAGTTTCCAGAAATGGGGAATTCAGGTGTCAGCAGGGCCACGCTCCCTCCTCCAGAGACTCCGGGGAGAGTCTGTTCCATGCCTCTTCTAGCTTCTGGTGCCTCTCAGCAATCCTTGGCATTCCTTACTTTGTAATCATATCACTTAATCTTTGCCACCATCTTTACATCATCTTCTCTTGTGTGCATCTCACAGGAGTTTCAAAACTGCACGTACCTCTCTCTTTTGATTTATTTATCTTACTTTTTTTTTTTTTACCTTTCTCTTATAAGGAAATATATGTGTTTGCATTTAGGGCTTACCTCGGTAATACAGGAGAAGTTCCTCCTCTCAAGATCCTTAACTGAATCACATCTTTTGCCATATAAGGTAATGTCCAGAAGTTTTATGCATTAGAACACGGAAAAATCTTTGTGAGCCATTATCAGTCTATTGCAGATACTTAATGTATTTTAAACTGAATTACTCATTCAAATGCTATAACTTTCAAAATATAAAAGCATATTTGAAAAAGTATTACTAAAGCATATCTCATGCTTAATTGCTTCCTAAGTTAGAACATGGTATTCAGACCATATTTTCATATTTTTTTGATATGAGTGTTCTCTGATTTTTAAAATAAACTGTATTTTCAGTCATGGGCCAATCTTATGCTTCTAGAGTATTTAGGAAAGCACTTTCACTGCTTTCCAGATATATTCAGACTGCAGTAGTTATTGAGTATCTATCTAATGTGGAGCTGTACATAGAAATAAGATTCAGTTCCTTCTTCAAAGAAGTTACTGATTAATGTGGAAAATAGACATAGAAGCAGAACCATATTAATAAAATCTGAAACTGTTTTGTGACTAAAGGGTTAACAGAACCTTTTAGCTTTATGTATGAGCAGTTGATATTTGGTTAACTGTTTTTCTTTGTTACCCTGGAAGCCTGATAAAAGTAATGTATCAACTGTAACATTACTTTCTGATAACATTGGTTATGGTAAAATTTGATTGATTAGCGTATTGCATTTAAACTTGGAACAAGTATGAATTAGCCATATTAAGAATACATAAAGTATATGTCCATTGACAGATGAATGAATAAAGAAGTTGTGGTACATATACACAATGGAATATTACTCAGCCATAAAAAGGAACACATTTGAGTCAGTTCTGATGAGGTGGATGAACCTAGAACCTATTATACAGAGAGAAGTAAGTTAGAAAGAGAAAAATAAATATCATATTCTAGCACATATGAAAGTCCCATGGACGGAGGAGCCTGGTAGGCTGCAGTCCATGGGGTGACGAAGAGTCGGACACAACTGAGAGACTTCACTTTCACTCTTCACTTTCATGCATTGGAGAAGGAAATGGCAACCCACTCTGGTGTTCTGGCCTGGAGAATCCCATGGATGGGGAAGCCTGGTGGGCTGCTGTCTGTGGGGTCACACAGAGTCGGACACGACTGAAGCGACTTAGCAGCAGCAGCAGCACATATATACAGAATCTAGAAAAATGGTACTGAAGAATTTATTTACAGAGCAGCAGTGGAGAAACAGACATAGAGAACAGACTTATGGACGCGGGGAGAGGGGAGGAGAGGGTGAGATGTATGGGAAAGAGTAACATGGAAACTTACATTACCATATGTAAAACAGATAGCCAACGGGAATTTCCTGTATGGCTCAGGAAACTCAAACAGGGGCTCTGTATCAATCTAGAGGGATGGGATGGGCTGGGAGATGGGAGGGAGGCTTTAAAGGGAGGGGATATATGGATATATGTGTACCTATGGCTGGTTCATGTTGAGGTTTGACAGAAAACAACAAAAATCTGTAAAGCAATTATCCTTCAATAAAAAAATTAATTAATTAAAAAAAAGAATACATGAACTATAAATAACTGAAGAGGACATTGTAACAGGATTGCCAGGAAGTGCTAAGGGCCTAGTTGGGGTTGGAGATGAGAGTTCATGATTAATCCAAGCCATACAGTTATGTCATTTTTCTTCAGCAAAGCATGGTCATCCAAGTATAGAAACAAGCAAGGTGAGTTTGTAGTATTCTTCAAGGTTAGAGTTTTGCCTGGTTAGTTTCAGCAGAGTGATTTGGGAACTAGGGACTTAGAGATACTAGCTAGGGAAGTTCTGGTGATGAACCATGGGCTTCAGGGAATGAAAATCAGAAAAGAATTGATAAATCTGAAGGAAACAGAGGCCTCAAGGGTCTTTGCCCTTCTTAGTAGTAAAAGAGATGTTGTCAGCAAGGGCATGAGAATCTGAAAGGAAGAGAAAGAGTGATGGAGGAAGAGTCCTTTGAAAGAGACCAAACAGGGAACCCTGTGGTGACAAGGATGTGCGTTGGGAGGGAGTGACTGAAGCAGAGAGCAGGTTGAAGGTAGCTGAAGCTTAGACGTTCAAAAATTATAATGCTATTGTGTAGTTGGATAATATGACTAGATATTAAGATGACTCAAGATAAAAAAGCACTTGGAGTAGAGACAAGCTATACTGGGAGGGTGATGGCACCCCACTCCAGTACTCTTGCCTGGAAAATCCCTTGGATGGAGAAGCCTGGTAGGCTGCAGTCCACGGGGTCGTGAAGAGTCGGACATGACTGAGAGAGTTCACTTTCACTTTTCACTTTCATGCATTGGAGAAGGAAGTGTCAGCCGACTCCAGTGTTCTTGCCTGGAGAATCCCAGGGACAGGGAAGCCTAGTGGGCTGCCGTCTATGGGGTCGCAAAGAGTCAGACACGACTGAAGCGACTTAGCAGCAGCAGCAGCAGCAGCAGCAGCAGTATAGGTCAAATAGAAAATTTCCAAAGAATTGAAGGAATTACTCAGAGGTCAGCAGATGATAGCAGCCAAGAGAAAGAAAGGACTCAGAAAACAAGGAGCTAGTACGTAGAGTCAGAAGAAAATTGAAAAACTAGGAGAGAAGCAATGCTCTTTCCAGGATCTGAGGTGGCTGATAGGTAGAAGAGACACGTTGTACTAGAGACAGTGATGTGGGAGAGGATTTGTTCATAATAGTGAAGTAGAAAAAGCACTTTCAGAAGGGAGTGGTGAGTGTTTACAATGGACCAAGATTCCAGAAAACCCTGTGACATGAATTTGAGTTTCAAGAAAACAGTAGGAAGAGAGGCAATTAATTGTGCAGAAGTTGTAAAGAAAGTATGAGGTAGTTAGGTGATGAGCCATTTTTTCAAAAGACTATGTTCAGGAAAAGTCAGTGACCAAAATTAAAAAAGGAAAGATGCATGGTTGGAGTTGATGGACTGAAATATCCCAACTTTGAAGTCACTTCTTTGGGTTTAGGGTCCTCAGAGGTAACAGCAGAGCAGTTGAGAAATATCACAAGGTGGTGAAGGACCAGCTTCAGCTCCAGGTAGGTGTTGAAGATCTGATACAGGAGTCACCTTTTACTGCTATCAGGGGTAATAGCTATTTTCTTAAAAATCTACTGCTTTTTAATCTATTTTGAAAATGGAATTGTTATTGAAAGTCATGAGTGGGTCTAGCTGCTCACTGCTCAAAAGCCAATAAACAGGTCAGGTTGGTGGAAAGGAAAATTTGCTTTATTTCAGATGGCAGCAACTGAAGGGGGAGGGGTGACACACGTCTGTCCAAAGGCTGACTCCCCCTCAGGGCATCAGTGGGGCAAGAGCTTTTATAGACAGAAGCCAGGTGGCGGGCGTGGCAGCTACATGCAGTAACAGCTCATTCATCTCTGACAGTCATCTTCAGATTGGTCCTTGGTGGTCTGACCAGCATCATGTTGATTGTTTTGGGTGCAGTTAATCCTCAGTTGCAGGGTCCATTTGTCCCATTTTCTCTGAGATCGCTTCTCGGAATTGTGGCAGTTTATGTGCTGGGTACAGTCTGGTCATCATGTAGTTACTTCTCCACCTGGTTTTTGATATCTGTAAGACAACTCACAGGATATTTCTCAGAATATTATCTGTAGACCTTGAGAAAGAGCAAAAGACCTTGAATATGCTTAATGACTATATCATTATTATTTAATCTCCTTTGACTCCTGTACAATGTTATGAACCACCACTGTCCATAGTTCTTCAGGCACTCTTATCAGATCTGATCCTTGAATCTATTTCTCACTTCTACTCTATAATCGTAGGGATTTGACTTAGGTCATACCTGAATGGTCTAGTGGTTTTCCCTACTTTCTTCAATTTAAGTCTGAATTTTGCAATAAGGAATTCATGACCTGAGCCTCAATCAGAACCTGGTCTTCTTTTTGCTGACTGTATAGAGCTTCTTCATCTTCAGCTGCAAAGAATATAATCAATCTGATTTTGGTATTGACTATCTGGTGATGTCCATGTGTTGTTGGAAGAGGGTGTTTGCTATGACCAGTGTGTTCTCTTGGCAAAACTCTGTTAGCCTTTGACCTGGTTCATTTATCACTCCAAGGCCAAATTTGCCTGTTATTCCAAGTATCTCTTGACTTCTTACTTTTGCATTCCAGTTCCCTATGAGAAAAAGGACATCTTTTTTTGGTATTAGTTCTAGAAGGTCTTGTAGGTCTTCATAGAACCATTCAACTTTAGCTTCTTCCTTATTAGTGGTTGGGGCATAGACTTGCATGACCATGATATTGAATGGTTTGTTTTGGAAATGAACAGAGATCATTCTGTCATTTTTGAGACTGCACCTATAGGTTGGCTATGATGGCTACTCCATTTCTTCTAAGGGATTCTTGCCCACAGTCAAAAATGTATTGGTCATCTGAATTAAATTTGCCCATTTTGGTCCATTTTAGTCCACTAATTCCTAAAATATTGATGTTCACTCTTGCCATCTCCTGTTTGACCACTTCCAATCTACCTTGATTTATGGACCTAACATTCCAGGTTCCTATGCAATATTGTTCTTTACAGCATTGGGCTTTTCTTCCAGCACCAGTCACATCCACAACTGGATGTTGTTTTTGCTTTGGTTCAGCCTCTTCCTTCTTACTTGAACTATTTCTCTACTCTTCTCCAATAGCATATTGGGCACCTTCTGAGCTGGGGAGTTCATCTTTCAGTGTCATATGTTTTTGCCTTTTCATACTGTTCCTGGGATTCTCAAGGCAAGAATACTGAAGTGGTTTGTCCTTCCCTTCTCCAGTGGACCACATTTTGTCAGAACTGTCCACCATTACCTGTCCATCTTGAGTGGCCCTGCACAGCATGGCTCATAGGTTCATTGAGTTACACAAGGTTGTGATCCATGTCTGTCTGAATGAATAGTGTGGTCCATTCTATCTGAATGAAAATCACAATCACAGAAACAACCAGATCTGGAACAATGGACTGGTTCAAAATTAGAAAAGGAGTATGTCAAGGCTGTATATTGTCACCCAGCTTATTTATTATATGCAGAGTACATCATGCGAAATTCAAGGATGGATGAAGCACAAGCTGGAATCAAGATTTCCAGGAGAAATGATGATAACCTCAGATATGCAGATGACACTAAAGAGCCTCTTGATGAAAGTGAAAGAGGAGAGTGAAAAAGTTGGCTTAAAACTCAACATTAAAAAAACCTGAGATCATGGCATCTGGTCCCATCACTCCATGGCAAATAGATGGGGAAACAGTGGCTGACTTTATTTCTCTGGGCTCCAAAATCACTGCAGATGGTGACTGCAGCCATGAAATTAAAAGATGTTTGCTCCTCAGAAGAAAAGCTATGACCAACCTAGACAGCATATTAAGAAGCAGAGACATTACTTTGCCAGCAAAAGTCTGTCTAGTCAAAGCTATGGTTTTCCCAGTAGTCTTGTATGAATGTGAGAGCTGGACTATAAAGAAAGCTGAGTGCTGAAGATTTATGCTTTTGAAATGTGGTGTTGGAGAAGACTCTTGAGAGTCCCTTGGACTGCAAGGAGATCAAACCAGTCAATCCTAAAG
The DNA here is from genome assembly GCF_003369695.1 of Bos indicus x Bos taurus. NCBI lineage: Eukaryota > Metazoa > Chordata > Mammalia > Artiodactyla > Bovidae > Bos > Bos indicus x Bos taurus. The sequence continues at coordinate 29,128,731 of NC_040084.1, forward strand.
GAAATCAGCCTTGAATGTTCATTGGAAGGACTAATGCTGAAGCTTAAACTCCAGTACTTTGGCCACCTGATGCAAAGAACTGACTTATTGGAAAAGACCCTGATGCTGGGAAAGATCGAAGGCAGGAGGAAAAGGACATGACAGAGGATGAGATGGTTGGATGGCATCAGCGACTCAATAGACATGAGTTTGAGTAAGCTCCGGAAGTTGGTGATGGACAGGGAAGCCTGGCATGCTGCAGTCCATGGGATCGCAAAGAGTTGGACAGGACTGAGAGACTGAACTGAACTGATGGCAATTCTACTTCCGTTTTTTTTTTTTTTTTTTTTTAATGAATCTCCACACTGTTATCCATAGTGGCTGTACTAGTTTGCATTCCCACCAACAGTGTAAGAGGTTTTCCTTCTCTCCACACCCTCTCCAGGATTTATTGTTTGTAGACTGTTTGATGGCAGCCATTCTGACCAGCATCAGATGGTACCTCATTGTGGTTTTGATATTAATTTTTCTAATAATGTGTGATGTCAAGCATCTTTTCATGTGTTTGTTAGCCATCTTTATGTCTTCTTTGGAGAAATGTCTGTTTAGTTCTTTGGCCCATTTTTTGATTGGGTTGTTTATTTTTCTGATATTGAGCTGCTTGTGTATTTGGAGATTAATTCTTCATCAGTTGTTTCGTTTGCTTTTATATTCTCCCATTTTGAAGGCTGCCTTTTTACCTTGCTTGTAGTTTCCTTCATTGTGCAAAAACTTTTAAGTTTAACTAGGTCCCATTTGTTTATATTTGTTTTTATTTCCATTACTTTGGATGGTGGGTCATAGAGGATCTTGCTGTAATTTATTTCAGAGGGTGTTCTGCCTATATTTTCCTCTAAGAGTTTTATAGTTTCTGATCTTACATTTAGATCTTTAATCCATTTTGAGTTTTGTATGGTATTACAAAGTGTTCTAGTTTCGTTCTTTAACAGGTGGTTGACCAGTTAAACACTTTAACACTTAAAGAGATTGTCTTTTTCCCATTGTATAGTATTGCCTCCTTTGTCAAAGATACAGTGTCCACAGGTGTGTGGATTTATCTCTGGGCTTTCTATTTTGTTCCAGTGATCTATATTTCTGTCTTTGTGCCAGTACCATATTGTCTTGATGACTGTGTCTTTGTAGTATAGTCTGAAGTCAGGCAGGTTGATTCCTCCAGTTCCATTCTTCTTTCTCAAGATTGCTTTGGCTATTTGAGTTTTTTTGTGTGTTTCCAAACAAGTTGTGAAATTATTTGGTCTAGTTCTGTGAAAAATACTGTTGGTAGCTTGATGGGGATTGCATTGAATCTATAGATTGCTTTGGGTAGTATACTCATTTGCACTATATTGATTCTTCCAATCCACGAACATGGTATATTTCTCCATCTATTTGTGTCATCTTTGATTTCTGTCATCAGTCTTTCATAGTTTTCTATATATAGGTCTTTTGTTTCTTTAGGTAAATTTATTCCTAAGTATGTTATTCTTTTTATTGCAATGGTGAATGGGATTGTTTCCTTAATTTCTCTTTCTGTTTTCTCATTATTAGTGTATAGGAATGCAGGGGATTTCTGTGTATTAATTTTATATCTTGTAACTTTACTATATTCATTGATTAGCTCTAGTAATTTTCTGGTGGTGTCTAAATTTAGTTTTCTATGTAGAGGATCATGTCATCTGAAAACAGTGAGAGTTTACTTCTCTTTTCCAATCTGGATTCTTTTTGTTTCTTCTCTGATTTGCAGACAGATTCTTTACCATTTGAGTCACAAGTGAAGCCCATACATTATGGGATGATTCTAAAATCAATATAATTAACATATTCATCATTTCATGTAGTTAACTAATTTTTGTGATGAGAATGCTTAAGATCTATCATCAGTAACTTTCAATAATGCAATATTATTATCTATATTTTTATAGGTAATATATTATCTAGTAACTTTGATATTATTAACTGTACTCACCAGCAGATTATATATTAGATTCTCAGAACTTATTCTTATAATTGAAAGTTTATATCCTTGACTTACATTTCCCTATTTCCCCTTGCTTCTAGTTCCTGGCAATCAGCATTATGTTTCTATGAAATTTTCTTTGTTTTTAAGATTCCACATACAAGTAATACCATATGGTATTTGTCTTTTTCCTGACTTATTTTATTTAGCATAATGCCTTCCAGTTTCATCCATGTTGTCATAAATGGCAGGATTTCATTCGTTTTTATGACTGAGTAATACTCCATTGTGTTTGTACGTATGTGTGTGTGTGTGTGTGTGTGTGTGTGTGTGTGTGCGTGTGTATAAAAACTTCCCAGGTGGCTCAGATGGTAAAAATCTGCTTGCAAAGCAAGAGACCCAGGTTCAATCCCTGGGTCGGGCAGATCCCCTGGAGAAGGAAATGGCAACTCATTCCAGTAAGCTTGCCTGGAGAACTCCATGGACAGAGGAATCATGTGGGCTATAGTCTATGGGATCTCAAAGACTTGGACACCACTGAGTGAATAACACTTTCACTTTCATATATGTGTGTATAGATATATATATCAGATCAGATCAGTTGCTCAATCATGTCCGACTCTTTGCGACCCCATGAATCGCAGCACGCCAGGCCTCCCTGTCCATCATCAACCCCCGGAGTTCACTGAGACTCACGTCCATCGAGTCAGTGATGCCATCCAGCCATCTCATCCTCTGTGGTCCCCTTCTCCTCCTGCCCCCAATCCCTCCCAGCATCAGAGTCTTTTCCAATGAGTCAACTCTTTGCATGAGGTGGCCAAAGTACTGGACTTTCAGCTTTAGCATCATTCCTTCCAAAGAAATCCCAGGGCTGATCTCCTTCAGAATGGACTGGTTGGATCTCCTTGCAATCCAAGGGACTCTGAAGAGTCTTCTCCAACACCACAGTTCAAAAGCATCAATTCTTTGGTGCTCAGCCTTCTTCACAGTCCAACTCTCACATCCATACATGACCACAGGAAAAACCATAGCCTTGACTAGACAGACCTTTGTTGGCAAAGTAATGTCTCTGCTTTTGAATATGCTATCTAGGTTGGTCATAACTTAAGGGGTGGCAAGAATACACAGAAGAACTGTACAAAAAAGATCTTCACAACCCAGATAATCATAATGGTGTGATCACTGACCTAGAGCCAGACATCCTGGAATGTGAAGTCAAGTGGGCCTTAGGAAGCATCACTACGAACAAAGCTAGTGGAGATGATGGAATTCCAGTTGAGCTATTCCAAATCCTGAAAGATGATGCTGTCAAAGTGCTGCACTCAGTATGCCAGCAAATTTGGAAAACTCAGCAGTGGCCACAGGACTGGAAAAGGTCAATTTTCATTCCAATCCCAAAGAAAGGCAATGCCAAAGAATGCTCAAACTACCGCACAATTGCACTCATCTCACACGCTAGTAAGTTAATGCTCAAAATTCTCCAAGCTAGGCTTCAGCAATACGTGAACTGTGAACTTCCAGATGTTCAAGCTGGTTTTAGAAAAGGCAGAGGAACCAGAGATCAAATTGCCAACATCTGTTGGATCATGGAAAAAGCAAGAGTTCCAGAGAAACATCTCTTTCTGCTTTATTGACTATGCCAAAGCCTTTGACTGTGTGGATCACAATAAACTGTGGAAAATTCTGAAAGAGATGGGAATACCAGACCACCTGACCTGCCTCTTGAGAAATTTGTATGCAGGTCAGGAAGCAACAGTTAGAACTGGACATGGAACAACAGACTGGTTCCAAATAGGAAAAGGAGTTCGTCAAGGCTGTATATTGTCACCCTGCTTATTTAATTTATATGCAGAGTACATCATGAGGAACGCTGGACTGGAAGAAGCACAAGCTGGAATCAAGATTGCCAGGAGAAATACCAATAACCTCAGATATGCAGATGACACCACCCTTATGGCAGAAAGTGAAGAGGAACTAAAAAGCCTGTTGATGAAAGTGAAAGAGGAGAGTGAAAAAGTTGGCTTAAAGCTCAGCATTCAGAAAATGAAGATCATGGCATCTGGTCCCATCACTTCATGGGAAATAGATGGGAAAACAGTGGAAACCATGTCAGACTTTATTTTTTGGGGCTCCAAAATCACTGCAGATGGTGACTGCAGCCATGAAACTGCCATACTACTGTTTTATATAATCAGGTCAGGTGAGTTGCTTTTGCGTGTCTGACTTTGTGACCTAATGGACTGCAGCTTGCCAGGCTTCCCTGTCCATCACCAACTCCCAGCACTTTCTCAAACTCATGTTCATTGAGTCCATGATGCCATCCAACCATCTCATCCTCTTTCATCCCCTTCTCCTCCCACCTTCAATCTTTCCTAGCATCAGGGTCTTTTCCAATGAGTCAGTTCATTACATCAGGTGGCCAAAGTACTGGAGTTTCAGCTTCAGCATCAGTCCTTCCAAAGAAATCCCAGGACTGATTTTCTTTAGGATGGACTGGTTGGATCTCCTTGCAGTCCAAGGGACTCTCAACAGTCTTCTCCAACACCACAGTTCAAAAGCGTCAATTCTTCAGTGCTCAGCTTTCTTTATAGTCCAACTCTCACATCCATACGTGACTACTGGAAAAACCATAGCTTTGCTTAGATGGACCTTTGTCAGCAAAGTAATGTCTCTGCTTTTCAATATGCTGTCTAGGTTGTTCATAACTTTTCTTCCAAGGCGTAAGCGTCTTTTCATTTCATGGCTGCAGTCCCCATCTGCAGTGATTTTGAAGCCCCAAAAATAAAGTTTGACACTGTTTCCCCATCTATTTCCCATGAAGTGATGGGACCAGATGCCATGATCTTCGTTTTCTGAATGTTGACTGGGTCCAAATCAGGAAAGGAGTGCATCAAGGCTGCATGTTGTCACTCTGCTTGTTAAACTTATATGCAGAGTACATCATGAGAAACGCTGGGCTGGAAGAAACACAAGTTGAATCAAGATTGCTGGGAGAAATATCAATAACCTCAGATATGCAGATGACACCACCCTTATGGCAGAAAGCAGAGAACTAAAGAGCCTCTTGATGAACGTGAAAGAAGACACTTAAAAAGTTTTCTTAAAACTCAACATTCAGAAAACTAAGATCCTGGCATCTGGTCCCATCACTTCATGGCAAATAGATGGGGAAACAAAGGAAACAGTGAGAGACTTTATTTTGGAGGGGAGGGGCTCCAAAATCACTACAGATGGCACATGAGTCTGAGTGAGCTCCAGGAGTTGGTGATGGACAGGGAGGCCCTGCGTGCTGCGATTCATGGGGTGGCAAAGAGTCAGACACGACTGAGCAACTGAACTGAACTGAACTGACTGAACTGTTGTTCCATGTCCAATTCTGACTGTTGCTTCTTGACCTGCACACAGATTTCTCAGGAGGCAGGTAAGGTGGTCTGGTATTGCCATCTCTTTAAGAATTTTCCAGAGGTTGTTGTGATCCACATGAAGGCTTTGCCATAGTCTATAAAGCAGAAGTAAATGTTTTTTTTTGAACTCTCTTGCTTTTTCAGTGATCCAATGGATGTTGGCAATTTGATCTATCTTATGCCAATTTACATTCTGACAAAAATGTATGGGTTCCCTGTTTTCCACATTCTTGCCAACATTTATTCATGTATATGAATAGAGGTTCTCTCAACATTTAAGATGGTGGAGTAGATGGATGTGAATTCATCTTCTCCTGCAAGAACTCCAAAATTACAACCTGCTGCTGAAGAACCATTGACAGGAGAATATTGGATCCCACCAAAAAAATATACCTCACGACCAAGGGCAAAGGAGAAGCCACAGCAAGATGGTAGGAGGGCCGAAGTTACATTTAGAATCAAACCCCACACCCACCAGAGACATTTGAAGGGCTCTAACAAAACCTTGTGTGCACCAGGACACTCCACAGAGACTGAGCCAGACCTGCACTTGAGTGTTTGAGTGTCTCCTGTGGAGGTACGGGTCAGAAGTGGCCTGCTTCAGGGGTAGCGGCTCTGGTTGCAGCAGACCTGGGTATGGCATAAGCCCTCTTGAAGGAGGTTGCCATTAACCCACCATAGAGCCACCAGAAATTACACAGGACTGGGGAATCAGACTCTTGGAGGGCACAAACAAAACCTTGTGTGCACCTGGACCCAGGAGAAAGGAGCAGTGACCCCACAAGAGACTGACCCAGACTTGCCGTGAGTGTCCAGGAGTCTTCGGCAGAGGCCTGGGTCGGCAGTGGTGCAGCCTTGGGGGCACTAAATGTGGCAGTGCGTGCGTGGGACCTTTTGAAGGAGGTCGCTATTATCTTCATTAACTCCACCAAAGTTGGATCTCAGATCAAACAACAGGGAGGGAACACAGCCTGGCCCATCTATAGAAAATTGGATTAAAGATTTACTGAGCACGGCCCTGCAAATCAGAACAAGACCTAGGTTCCCCCTCAAGTAGTCTCTCTCATGAGGAAGCTTCCATAAGCCTCTTATCCTTATCCATCAGAGGGAAGACAGAATGAAAACCACAAAGAGGAAAATTAATCAAACTGATCACAAGGACCACAGCCTTGTCTCATGCAGTGAAACTATGAGCCATGCTGTGTAGGACCACTCAAGATGGACGGGTCATGGTACAGAGTTCTGACAAAATGTGGTCTTCTGGAGAAGGGAATGGCAAACAACTTCTGTATTTTTGCCTTGAGAACTTCATGAACAGTATGAAAAGGCAAAAAGATAGGACACAGAAAGATGAACTACCTAGGTCAGTAGGTGCCCAATATGCTACTGGAGAACAGTGGAGAAATAACTCCAGAAAGAATGAAGATGCTGAGCCAAAGTAAAACCAATACCCAGTTGTGGATGTGACTGCTGATGCAAGTAAAGTCCAATGCTGTAAAGAGCGATATTGCATACGAACCTGGAATGTTAGGTCCATGAATCAAGGCAAATTGGAAGTGGTCAAACAGGAGATGACAAGAGTGAACGTAGACATTTTAGAAATCAGAAAACTAAAATGGACTGGAATGGGTGAATTTAATTCCGATGACCATTATATCTACTATTGTTGGCAAGAATCCCTTAGAAGAAATGGAGTAGCCATCATAGTCAACAAAAGGGTATGAAATACAGAACTTGGATGCAATCTCAAAGTGACAGAATGATCTCTGTTCGTTTCCAAGGCAAACCATTCAATATCATGGTAATCCAAGTCTATGGCCCGATCAGTAATGCTGATTGGAGCTGATGTTGAACATTTCTATGAAGACCTACAAGATCTTCTAGAACTAACACCCAAAAAGTTGTCCTTTTCATTATAGGGAACTGGAATGCAAAAGTAGGAAGTCAAGAAATACCTGGAGTAACAGGCAAATTTGGCCTTGGAGCATAGAACGAAGCAGGGCAAAGGCTAACAGAGTTTTGTCTAGAGAATGCACTGATTGTAGCAAACACCCTCTTCCAGCAACACAAGAGGAGTCTACACATGGACATCACCAAATGGTCAACACTGAGATCAGATTGATTATATTCTTTGCAGCTAAAGATGGAGAAGCTCTATACAGTCAGCAAAAGCAAGACTGTGAACTGACTGTGGCTCAGATCATGAAACCCTTATTGGCAAAATCAGACTTAAATTGAATAAAGTAGGGAAAACAACTAGACAATTCATGTATGACCTAAATCAAACCCCTTACAATCATACAGTGGAAGTGAGAAATAGATTCAAGGGATTAGATTTGATAGACAGAGTGCCTGAAGAACTATGGATGGAGGTTCATCACATTGTACAGGAGGCAGTGATCAAGACCATCCCCAAGAAAAAGAAACTCCAAAAAGGCAAAATAGTTGTCTGAGGAGGACTTACAAATAGCTATGAAAGTAGAGAAGTGAAAGGCAAAGGAGAAAAGGAAAGCTATACACATTTGAGGAGAAGGCAATGGCACCCCACTCCAGTGCTCTTGCCTGGAAAATCCCATGGGCGGAGGAGCCTGGTAGGCTGCAGTCCATGGGGTCGCTGAGGGTTGGACATGACTGAGCGACTTCACTTTCACTTTTCACTTTCCTGCATTGGAGAAGGAAATGGCAACCCACTCCAGTGTTCTTGCCTGGAGAACCCCAGGGATGGGGGAGCCTGGTGGGCTGCCGTCTATGGGGTCACACAGAGTCGGACACGACTGAAGTGACAGCAGCAGCAGCATACCCATTTGAATGCAAAGTTCCAAAGAGTAGCAAGGAGAGATAAGAAAGCCTTCCTCAGTGATCAATGCAAAGAAATAGAGGAAAACAATAGAATGGGAAAGACTAGAGATCTCTTCAAAAAAATTAGAGATACCAAGGGAACTTTTCATGCAAAGATGGGCACAATAAAGCACAGAAATGGTAGGGTAGAAGGTATTAAGAAGAGGTGGCAGGAATACTCAGAAGAAGTATACAAAAAGGATCTTCATGACCCAGATAACCATGATGGTGTGATCATTCACCTAGAGCCAGACATCCTGGAATGCAAAGTCAAGTGGGCCTTAGGAAGCATCACTACAAACAAAGCTGGTGGAAGTGATGGAATTCCAGTTGAGCTATTTCAAATCCTAAAATATGATGCTGTGAAAGTGCTATATTCAATATGCCAACAAATCTGGAAAAATCAGCAGTGTCCACAGGACTGGAAAAGGTCAGTTTTCATTCCAATCACAAAGAAAGGCAATGCCAGAGAATGTTCACACTACTGCACATTTGCACTCATCTCACACGCTAGGAAAGTAATGCTCAAAATCCTCCAAGCCACACATCAACAGTTCGTGAACCATGAAATTCCAGATGTTCAAGCTGGATTTCGAAAAGACAGAGGAACCAGAGATTAAATTACCAACATCCGTTGAATCATCGAAAAAGCAAGAGAGTTCCGAAAAACATCTACTTCTGCTTTATTGACTACACCAAAGCTTTTGACAGGGTGGATCACAACAAACTATGGAAAATTCTTAAAAAGATGGGAATACCAGACCACTTTACCTGCCTCCTGCGAAATCTGTATGCAAGTCAAGAAGCAACAGTTAGAACTGGACATGGAACAACAGACTTGTTCCAAATAGGGAAAAGAGTAAATCAAGGCTGTATATTGTCACTCTGCTTATTAAACTTATATGCAGAGTACATCATGTGAAATGCCAGGTTGGATGAAGCACAAGGTGGAATCAAGATTTCTTGGAGAAATATCAATAACCTCAGATATGCAGATGACCCCACCCTTATGGCAAAAGCAAAGAGGAACTAAAGAGCCTCTTGATGAAAGTGAAAGAGGAGAGTAAAGAAGTTGGCTTAAAACTCAACATTAAAAAAGCTAAGATCATGGTATCTGGTCCCGTCACTTCATGGCAAATAGATGGGGAAACAATGGAAACAGTGAGATACTTTCTTTTTTGGGGCTCCAAAATCACTGCAGATGGTGACTGCAGCCATGAAATTAAAAGACTCTTGCTCCTTGGTAGATAAGCTATGACCAACCTAGACAGTATATTAAAAAGCAGAGACAGTACTTTGCCAACAAAAGTCCATCTAGTCAAAGCTATGGTTTTCCCAGTAGTAATGTATGGATGTGAGAGTCAGACTATAAAGAAAGCTGAGTGCCAAAGAATTGATGCTTTAGAACTGTGATGTTGGAGAAGACTGTTGAGAGTCCCTTGGACTGCAAGGAGATCAAACCAGTCAATCCTAAAGGAAATCAGTCCTGAATATTCATTGGAAGGACTGATGCTGAAGCTGAAACTCCAGTACTTTGGCCACCTGATGCGAAGAACTGACTCACTGGAAAAGACCCTGATGCTGGGAAAGATTGCAGGAGAGAGGGAAGGGAATGACAGAGGATGAGATGGTTGATGGCATCACTGTCTCGATGGACATGAGTTTAAGTAAGCTCCAGGAGTTGGTGATGGACAGGGAAGCTTGGTGAGCTGCAATTCATTTGTTCAAAAAGAGTCAGAGACTACTGAATGACTGTACTGAGAAACTCTATATAGAGGCTTCCCTGGTGGCTCAGATGGTAAAGAATCTGCCTGTAATGTGGGAGATATGAGAGACTAAGTTTTTATCCCTGGGTTGGAAAGATCCCCTGGAGAAGGGCATGGTAACCACTCCAGTATTCTTGCCTGGAGAATTTCCATGGACAGAGGAGCCTGGTGGGGTACAGTCCATGGGGTCACAAAGAGTCAAACACAACTGAGCGACTAAACACACACACACACACATACACATACACTGAAACAATCCTAAAGAAGTAATTAAAGCTTGTCATTTCTTTGTACTTACAGATGTAGTGGAAAAAAACCAGCAAAGTTTGACAATAGTCTTTGAATATCTTATAGAAATAATTTTCCATATATGATAAGTTTTCAAATAAAATGTTTAATTTGTGATTTTTTAAGCAGGCTAGTATATGAAATCTCTTTAATTCTACTAAAAGTCTAGAAACGAAATATATTTAATTTTTAAATCCTTTTCCAAGCCATATTAGTGTATTTAATGAAAGGAATTTCAATTTATGTTAGGCAACAAATCATAGCTGTGGAAATGGACTGCATTCCTCTTCATTTTTATACTCTTATAAATGTTTTTTCTATCCAAGCATGATTATTAAACATGAAAAAGTTAGTTACTTGAATTAAAAATCTTTTCTCACTTGTTATGTCAATTTTATGAAGTTAAAATGAGAATTATTCTTTATTCCATACAATGTTTGAAGATAAGCCATTATTGCTTTTGCTCCCTCAGACCTAGAAAAGTTTATTATGATCAAAACTTTAAATTAAAGTGAGAGAATACAATGACTCATAAGTAGATAAAAATGATGTTCCTTAGCTTATTCTTAAAGTTATTCTTAGAAATTTATTGGAATTATATATATATACATATATATCACATAAATATATATATGTGTATAATAACATATATACACATACATGTATAATTCTACACACATTTATTTTAATTAGTGATGTTATCATTATTAGCTATAACTTTTATTATGGAAATGACTGATAAAATATGTCAGATGATATTACCTTTTTATAAGAAATGATCGCAGAATTTGAATATAACAGACTCTAAGAAGACTTACCAGTGTGAAAATGCATAAAAATGATATTCTTCCAAATAAAACAGTTCCTTAAAGCAGCATTCCTGAGACTCTGCAAGTATTTAGCTATTTTGTGACTAGGGATTTAACAAGAAAAGGATACTATCTTGGATTTCAAACTGGTTTGGATCTAATTAAACTGAGTTGTTTAATAACATTTTCTTTTAAATAACTGGGAGGGGACATTTTCTTTGCAAATTCTAATTCTTTGGCTCTGTTATCACGTAGGATCTGATATTAAACTGGCTTGACATTTCACTTCTAATTCCTGGGCAAAGATTGTAGCAGGTTAGCTTGTGCAGAAAGGCTCATGTTTTTTCACTGCTGACATTTCACTTGGTCATTTTCTTTGTCTTTGAAAGAGTGACCTCTCAACTTTGCTCTTTATCTCTTCTCTGTCTATTTCTTCCTCCCTCAGTCTCTATTCCCTGGAAATGCTTTCATCAACAAGCATAGCCCTGCCAACTAGCGAGCTAATTTTAATCTGAGCAAGAAGTGCATTAAAGCTTATAAATCCACCAAACCTGGAATTATTCCTGCTATTATCTGGGGCTGCAAACTAAACAGCACAATCTTTGCCCCAGAGGGAGACATTATCTTTATTATTCTGGTCAGGAAAGAAATCTGCCCCTGCCCCGGAGACACTAACTTCCTGAGTGCTCAGTAAATTGAATGGAGCTTGTCCTTGCAGATGGACTTAATTCATACAACTGATTTTCTGCTTAGATTTTCCTGTCTAGGAAGGATTTCTGCCCCAAGCATAGTCTCCTTCACTGGAACCCTTACATTTTACCTAATTTTTCTAATCTCTTTCACAAAGATGCTATTCTTTTCCTTGCCCCGTATCATCTCTGCCTTATGTCTTGTCCTTTCGCTAATGGGCTGAGGACATGGACCCTAGAGGCTGAAGACCTACATTTAAATCCAATTTAGATATGAATATATGCAAACATGCACCAAACAGATTCATCACACCTCTTTGGGCTTTTGTCAGACTGTCTAGCAAACCTCAGGATCTATTATATTTCGACTATTCCCTTAGTTGGGGGGTGGTGGTGGTAATTCTGCATGACATTTCTATATGACTGTGACAGCTTTTCTCCAAGGTATCTCTTAAAAGATGTTTATATAGCAAGCAGTCTTAGAAGATAGAGATAGAGTGTTTATATACCCTGTAAAGGTAGAGGGCAAATTTGTTTCCTGAACAGGATAGTAAAATATTATCTTCCTCCTGGTGGCTGAGATGGTAAAGAATCTGCATGCAATACAGGAGACCCAGGTTTGATCCCTGGGTCAGGAAGATCCTCTGCAGAAGGAAATGGCAGCCCACTCCAGTATTCTTGCCTGGAGAATCCCATGGATAGAGGAGCCTGGCAGGCTACAGTCCACAGGTCTACACAGAGTTGGACACGACTGAGTGACTAATACTTTCTTTTCTTTCTTGGACAAAGAATGACATTGTTATCTGTCATCACTCTGTAAGACTGAAGATCTTCCTGAACTCAAGGTTCATAAGCTATGACCAAACCCAACTGTGTGCCCAGCATTCACCCAGGCCTCTCTACATTGACCTATGGTGTTTGGGGGTTGGGGGAGAACTGACTGAAACGTGAAGCTCATGTTGCTTGCTGTGCTATGAAGCCCTTTTGCCTCTGACCTAGGAGTCTTATGTCTTCTGCTAGCATGTGTGAAATTGAGAAAGGGTAAAATTTCAGACCCTTCACAGGTTTTGCAATTACTCCCCTCTTTTTCTGTGGAGTGGGAAAAAATACAGGCTTTAAACTGTAAAAAAATTTAAATTCAGTCACTTCTCTGCTTTGTGATCTCATGCAATTCATTAAGCCCTGTTTCAGTTTCCTCATTCATAACATGAGCTAACATTGTTGAGGATTAGAAAATGCATGCATATAGAAATGTATATGTGTATACAGCTTTGTGTATTTCATGGATCATAGAGATAAGGACTGAAGCCAGAGCATCTGGTTCCTACAGCCGTGTTCTTTCCACTGTAGCACATGGATCTGATAGGAAATACCATTTAATATATTGACTCTTTTCTTTCTTCTGTTTTGTTAATTTCAGACATACTTATTAAAAAAAACTTCAATGTATATAGTTAATTTTTCACCAGATATTTTCAGAGAACAGGAGGTATTTATATTAATTTGGAAGTATTGGTTGAATTGAGAATTATGCTTCTTGAAAAATGACATTTTGCATATGTTATACATTTGTATAATACATAATTTTCTACTTAAAATTTAAAGAACTATACTCCTTTAAAAACTTTGCCTCTTCTGTTGTATTACAGATGATATCCAAACAGATTTTGCGTTTAACTTTTACTGGTTGAAATTCTCAAATTTCAAAGCAACTAACACAATACAACAACAACAGGCTTTATCTGTAGATATAGTCATGGTGGAAGGCTAAGGCTGCAACGTGAATTTTGGAGGGACACAAACTTTCAGTACCTAACAACTATGGTAGTATTTCATAGGATAATTTCTTACAAAATCCTTAAGTACAGGCCAATGGCAGTATCCCAAGTACATTAGGGTAAACGCACTATTGATGTCCATTTCAAAAATAGCTATATCTGTATTTGGAAACAATGTAAATATGTACTAGCAGGATATTAAGTAAATAAATTTTGATATTTTCATACAATGCTGCTGCTGCTGCTGCTAAGTCACTTCAGTCGTGTCCGACTCTGTGCAACCCCATGGACTGCAGCCTACCAGGCTCCTCCATCCATGGGATTTTCCAGGCAACAGTACTGGAGTGGGGTGCCATTGCCTTCTCCCTTTCATACAGTAAATGTATGTAAATATTAAAACTCTGTTTTCAGAGAATCCTTAATTAGTCAGATAATCATAAAATAAATGTTAGTGAAAGAGTGAGGGCACAATCTATTTCTGTCTTTTGTATCCCAATTGTAGTAATGTGTCTGTAGAGGAAATGCAAGAACAAAGGATTGACAATGATTAACTCTGGGCAGAGAAATTTGAAGTGATTTTATTTTCTTCTCTGTATTTTAAAAAAGTTCCCACTTACACTGATTACACAGAATGTTTATGTTATCAGTGGTGGAAAACAGTAGATGTTTAAAAAAAAAAAATCATCTGACTGTGACCATGACAGAAATCCAACTACTGGCATAACATTTAAGGCTCCAAGACCTATTTCTAGTCCTTCTCTCTGGCTTTCCTTTCTCTTCATAGATCCCATTCCTTGGCCAAACTGAACTTCTTGCTGTTAGATCAATAAGTATTCATCCTTTTTTTTTTTTTTAAACCTCTGTGCTCATGTGGTTAGCTCTGCTTCCACCATAACACTTCCCCTCACCTCTGTTAAATTCTACCCAGTGATACACTCCTTACTCTTTACCCACTTAATGAAATTGTCTTTACATCCCTAAATGCCCCTTGAACAATCTTCCAAGTTACTTTTGACTTCTTATGGCAGTAATCAACTTACAAGTAATCATGTTCATTTACTCAATCAATATTATGGAGCATATATTATAATATGAACATTATTTTAGTTACTGGGATTATAGCAAAGAAAAAAAAGGGGGAAAGCCAAACAGATAAAACTCCCTGCTCACTCTGAATTTTTAGCAGAAAAGAAAGAAAATAAAAAGTAAATATATTAGAAGATGATCAGTACTATGAGTGAGGTGAGTACGTCATAATGTTCCCATTGCCTGTTTGTCCCCACGTAAATAGTAATAGCATCCTTGCCCATCTCAAAGTGTTTTAATTTGGATAAAAATTTATTTGGACATTCTAACTATGGTAAAAAAAAAAAAAATGAAGCCGAGAAAGGCATAGGGAATGTAAGTGTTGGGGTCTACATTTATAAATAAGATGATCAATAAAAATGTCATGAGGAAAGGACAGATGAGTAAAGATCTAAGAGGTAGGGAAGCGTGAATGTATTTATATGCTTCAGCCCAGTGAAAATTTGAAATTTGTATACAAAAATGAAGAAAAAATTTTGTTGTACTTTCTAGATTTACAGGCTTTTGCTTCTTCTAAGTTAGTGTGTGTGTGTTTACTCAGTCATGCCCAATTCTTTGTAACCCCATGGGTTGTGGCCTGTCAGGCTCCTTTGTCCATGGAATTTTCCAGGCAAAAATACTGGACCAGGTTGTCATTTCCTTCTCCAGGGGCTCTTCCCAACCCAGGGGTCGAACCTACATCTCTTGTGTCTGCTACATTGCAGGCACATGGTTTACCACTGTGCCACCTGGGAAGCCCCTATGTTAGCATCCTGTGCAGCTAATTTGATTAATCCAAGATACTCAAGTCCCCTTATTCTTATTTGTTTCTGGAAGTAGAATTTGCATGTTACATAAAACTTATGTTGGTATTAAAATAGCTTCTGAGAGAAATTTAGTTTAGGCACATGCTTACTTACCAAAAAGGAAAAAAAGTAGGACCAAAGCAGCTATTTCTAAGAGCCATTTGCAGATTTTGCAGCATATGCTATTTGGAGAAAATTATGAAATATTAAAGTTATTCACCAGGGGGTGCTATAGTTATCTGAAATAAAGTATAGCAGCACAGCCCAATCTCAGGTATGCCCAAGAGTTTAGACTTATGCTTTGGGAAACATACTTTTTAAAATGTTCTCCTTTTTTCATTTTTCTTTCCTTCTTTTCCATTATCCTTGTGTTACCTCCAACAAATCCACAAAATGTATTACCCTAGGCAATGGCTCCCCACTCCAGTACTCTTGCCTGGACAATCCCATGGGCAGAGGAGCCTGGTATGCTGCAGTCCATGGGGTTGTCAAGAGTCGGACACGACTGAGCAACTTCCCTTTCACTTTTCACTTTCATGCATTGGAGAAGGAAATGGCAACCCACTCCAGTGTTCTTGCCTGGAGAATCCCAGGGACGGGGGGAGCCTGGTGGGCTGCCATCTATGGGGTTGCACAGAGTCGGACACAACTGAAGTGACTTAGCAGCAGCAGCAATGATGCTTTATGTCAGCTAATATTAAAATCAGTTGAGCTTGCTTGAACCATAACTACTGATAACAATCATGAATCATAAACACACAGATAATTCACAAAATGATGCAGGTATAGCTAAGCAAGTTTGATATGCTGAAATACATTTCCTGCCTAAAAGTTACATTACATTTTTACCATGGAAACCACTAACGTGGTTATCACATAATTTCTTCTCAATGAATCAACACATAATTATATAAATAATTAACAGATTTATGATGATGATAGTGAGCCTCTTTCCATGGGGCTCAAAGTTTATATTCAGGAGAATGAGAATATCTTTGCACCATAACTTACGATAAGTTATGAACCAATATGTTGCTTTTCCCCATAAGCCAGGATGAGCTGGTTTTACTGCCCATAAATGTAAATAATAGTACTTATCTCAAGAGGTTGTTTTGTAAATTATAGAGATAATCCACATGAGACCTCTAACACAGTGCCCAGCACATAGTAAATCCTCATTACTGTTGTTTTTTGCAGATCTAGAGTTGGACTATCTGGGTTCAGATCCTGCTGTACTACTTAGTGTCTGAGTAACATTGGCTAGGTCATTTAATCCTTATGTGCCTCTTTTTTTTTAAAAAATAAAATACTGATAATTGTAGCATTTGTCTCAGGTTCATTAAAATATTTAAATGAAACAGTACATATAAAGCATTTATCACAGGGACTTTCTCAATAAACGCTCCATGATTATTATTACCAAATGACTATACCATTTGATCAACTACAACATCTGTATTTTCCAGATGTTTCTGTTCCTTTAAAATACCCATCCATGTTCTACTGTTCTATTTGATTTCTCTGACGCTGACTTTTCTTTCCTGGGTCTAAATTGTCTTTCTTTGCTTACTCACTTTTGAGTTTCCTCTCCAGCCAGGCACACTATCTCCCACTCGATCTGCTGACACAAATGTTGCCCAAGTGTCCTTGGACAGCTTCAATGGTCCTTTCATGGAGGTATCGAAATGTATTTCAGTTCTTTACTGTTATTTTTCCTAGTAATCAAAATAATAATTTCCATTAAAATATGATTTGGAAAGCTCACAGATGCGCAGTTGAGGAGAAAAAAAAGGCAATCATTATATTAAGAGCTGGGGTGAATTTGGCTCTGTCACTTGATCACTATAGGGTTTTGGACCACATGCTCTTTTGAAAGATCAGGACCCTTCCCAAGTGTCAAGGTCACTTCAGGCTCCAGTTTACCACCTTTAGCAAATTCTCATTTGCATTTCTTCTTTATATTTATAAATATAGATATATTTTTACCTGCTATGTAGCTTTAGTTATATAGTCATATGTAACTATCCAAGCATTGACCCATAGGGGAAATCAGTATCTGTCTTTGAGTTTCTCCCAAATATCCTTCTCTTACAAGAGCTCTGCTTGTGTGAGACTCTAAGTGAAGGTCTTAGAGGACCAAACAAAGGTTACTTTGACAAAGCAATTCTAAAATTGAATATTAGAAATTCTTATTCTTTAGAATTCCTGGGTGATTTGCTCATATAATTTGACTCTTTATCCTACTACATTTTTTCTCTTTTCAATCTTATTTCTCTCATCAGAGAAAGCAAACAAGTGTAAACACTTTATTTGGCAGAATAACTTGGATTTCAACAAATACATTGATTTTTCTTTCACATTACTTTTCCTGTTTATCTCATGAATATTTTGCCATATAAATAGAAAGTTTGTGGACAATATGTTAATGGCTACATATTGTATTGAATACTTCATTTTCTTAATCAACAATGGTTTGGGCATTAAAACATTTGATTTTTTTACTCTTATAAAGTAACCTGAAGTTAACACTTCTTTGTGAGTTCGTTTTTTCTCACATCTCATATTGCTTCAAGAATACTTAGTTTTGCACTTACTCAATAAAAGCTTGACAAAAATAAACTTTTTCCTGAAGAAATAGTCTTTAGTCATATAAAATACAATTATTGAAAACTTGGAAAATATCAGAACATTTTATTGTTTTTTCCTTCCCTTTCATTTGAAAAGCAGTTCCCACCCACCTGTGTTGATATTTCCTGAAAAAATTGGTTCATTTTATATCTTACCTGTGGAAGTTTATACTACCTGTGGTGGTCATAAAATAGCAGGTACTGTTAGCATATACAGAACACTGTATTTGTATTATTTTCCTATCCTCCAATCTTCTACATATTATTATCCTACCTCTTTTGGAATAAAACATGTTTCAACCCACAACTCATTGAGTACCCAACTTGAGCATTCCCCATCCCCCACAGAATTATCTGTGTGTTTATGATTCATGATTGTTATCAGTAGTTACCATTCAAGCGAACCTGTGCTCTGTCTTTGGGCACAAAAAAGCCTTTCTCAGTGTCCTCACCAAGGGCTGCAACAGCAGCGGACTTACTGAACAGGATGCCTCCCTTTCCTCTTCCACAGCAGCATAAGGAAGGCTGTCTACATTTGGTAGTAGTATTGGTGCATCACTGCGTGGCTGAAGCAGGCTGTGAGTGGAGGATGTGGAGGGCTTCTTACTGGCAACACTGCATTCCTGTTAGTGTTCAAAAGGAATGGGGATAGTGGCAGAATTCTACTTGAAGTGACTGCGGCTGGAAAGTTACGTGTGCTAGTTTGAAAGAGTTAGTAGAGTTGAACGATCTTGCATTGTTTTGGGGGAATAATTTCCTCTGACTGACTGATGTCTAGAAGATGATTCTTTCCTACTGTTACAGAGTAGGGTAAAAATGGCAGTGAAATGGCAAAAGGTAAATTATATATATACTAATAATTAAGGTGTGACACAAGTGAAGTTATTTCTGTTGTCAAATCACTTGCTTCACTTCTATTGCCCTTTATTTCCATTCTATGTACTATATTCAAAGAAATAAGAAGACAAACAGAAAAGAATTCTAATTTCCAATCCAAGTGTAGTACCAGCTTGCTTCTGGTTCAAGATGGCAGAGTAGAAGGACGTGCAGTCTTCTTCTGTGAGAGCACCAAAATCACCACTAGCTGTTGAACAACCATTGACAGGAGGATGCTGGAACACACCAAAAAAAGATACCCCATGTCCAAAGGTAAAGAAGAAGCCACAGCGAGATGGTAGGAAGGGCACTATAATGATAAAATCAAATTCCATACCCACCAGGTGGGTGACCCACAAACTGGAGAAGAATAATACCAAAGAAGTTCTCCCATTGTTGTGAAGGTCTGAACCCCACGTCAGGCTTCCCGGCCTGAGGATACAACAAAGGGACTGGGAATCCTCAGGGAATCTGACCTTGAAACCCAGCAGGATTTGATTATAGGACTTCCACAGGACTAGGGGAAACAGACTCCAGTCTTGGAGAACACAAATAAAACCTTGCATGCCCCAAGACTCAGAGGAAAGGAGCAGTGACTCCACAGGAAACTGAACCAAAACCACCTGCTAGTGTTGGAGGGTCTCCTGTGGAGGTGTGGGCCAGCAGGGGCTCACCACAGGGATGGGGGCACTGGAAGCATCTGCCTGGAAGTAAGCCCTCATGGAAGTTGCCCTTGACCAGAATATAGACCCCAAGGCTGGGTCACCTCAGGATCAGCAGATAATTGGATTAAAGCTTTACTGGGCAAGGCCCTGCCCATCAGAGCAAGACCTAGTTTTTCCCACCACCAGTCCTTTCCATCAGGCAGCTTACACAAACCTCTTAGCTTCCTCCATCAGAGGGCAGACAGGAGAAGCGAGAAGAACCACAATCCCACAGCAAGTAAAACAAAACCATGTTACAGAAAGTTAATCAGCTTGATTAAGCAAAAAGTTATGTCCCAGATGAAAGAACAAGATAAAACCTCAGAAAAACAACTAAATGAAGTGGAGATAGGCAACTTTCCAGAAAAATAATTTGGAATAATGATAGTGAATATGATTCAGGATCTTGGAAAAAGAATGGAGGCAAAGATTGAGAAATGTTTACCAAAGACCTACAAGTACTAAAGAGCAAACATACAGAGATGAACGATACACTAGAAGGAATCAATAGCAAAATAACTGGGGCAGAAGCATGGATAAATGACCTGGAGGACAGAATGGTAGAAATTACTGCCACAAAGCAGAATATAGAAATAAGAATGAAAAGAAATGAAGACATGCTAAGAAACCCTCTGGGACAACATCAAATGCACCAACATTCACATTATAGAGGTCCCATAAAGAGAAGAGAGAGAGAAAGGACCTGAGAAAATATATGAAGAGATAATAGCTGAAAACTTCCCTAACATGGGAAAGGAAATAATCAGCCAAGTCCAGGAAGCACAGAGAGTCCTGGGATGGATAAACCCAAGGAGGAATACATTGAGACATATAGTAATCAAAGTGACAAAAATTAGAGACAAAGGTAAAATATTAAAAGCAAGAAGGAAAAATGAAAATAAAATACAAGGGAACTGCCTTCAGGCTATCAGCTGATTTCTCAACAGAAACTCCACAAACCAGAAGGGAATGGCATGACATATTTAAAGTGATGAAAGGGAAGAACTACAACCAAGATCACTCTACCCAGTAAGACTCCCCTTCAGATTTGATAGAGAAATCAAAAGTTTTCCAGATAAGCAAAAGTTAAGAGAATTCACCACCACCAAACCAGCTTTACAACAAATGCTAGAGGAACTTTTCTAGGAAGAAAACAAGGAAAAACCCTACCTAAAGAAAATAAATCCCAAACAATTAAGAAAATGGTAATAGGTAATCAGATCATACATATCGATAATTACCTTAAATGTAAATGAATTAAATGCACCACCAAAAGACATAGACTGTCTGAGCAGATGAAAACATGTGCATGTATGCACTTCCACTTACAAATCACACTGCTTGGTCCCCCAAATTGCTTGTAATTATTTTATATTGTTGGGTTAATCATATTCCCATTATGGCTGTGAATTGTAATTATCTTTTATTTTTTGTCTGACTATTGATTGTGAAAACTGATAAACATTTTTTACTATTGTGATTATGTAATGATTACTCACTTAATACCATTGTATCATGATTGGTCAACAGAAAAATTATAGAGTTCTATTTTACCAAAACTACCATTTAATAGAAAAACCTGCAATCACTTTTTAAAATCCATATGCATATCAGAATTATCTTGAAATTTTTTGAAAAATACAAATGCCCAGGTATTGCTTTTTACCCCCAGAGCTCCAGATATGTTTCTAATGAGCATCCATGTTTAAAAACAACTGTACTATATGAGCATCTTTTACTTTTATCTAGTTTGTTTCACTTTTTCTATTTCATATACAGTGCTCCCATTTCATTTAGTTAATGTTTTCCAGTCTCTCCATCTCTTTTTTTTTAATGTTCTTTCTCAAGCCTTTATCAAGCATAGTAGAAAATTTTTTGTATACATATATATACACACATATATATATATATTTTAGAAGACTTATAAATTTTTGCCTAATTAAAACATTTATGACATTTTGATTCCACTTGTTTGACTTAGTATGAATAGAATGCTAAATTTCTAATAAAAAAATAGATATGAAACTGGGATCAAAGTTTACTATGTAGCACAGGGAGCTATAGTCAATTTCTTGTAATAACCTATAATGGAAAATAGTTTCAAAAATAACTTATGTGTGTATGTATAACTGAATCCCACATACAAAACAGAGTTCTATGTTTGAAATTTACTAATGTTTATCTTTTTGCCAGCTTTTTCTAAATGTCCTATGGACATCTAATAACACTGTATGAGACACAAAATTGTAAATCTATTTGTGTAGGAAATGATTAATATAAAGTAATTAAATCTATTATATTTAAATTGTTAATGATATCATTCAAGATGCTGCTGTCCTTATTTTTTTCTGCCCTTGATAAAATATTCTCAGAAAATGTTAATATGTCTCATTATGACTATATATTTTTTCTTTTTCTTTATATTTCTTCTGATTTTTGCTTTATGTATCTTTGTTTCTTTGTTATTAAGTTATCTAATGGTTTATGATGTCTATCTTCTTTGTGAAATTGTACCTTTTTTCATTAAAAATATTCATCTTTTTTTCATTTAAAATTTAAAAAAGAACAAATGTAGTACAATGTGAAGGTTGCTTTGAATACATGTTTTTTGCATTATCCTTATACACACACAAGTCATTTTTCCTCATACTCTATTTTGTCTAGATGTTACATAGAATGTTTAAAAAGCTGAGGATTCAGATCCCCGAAGACTTTTACGTTAAATTAAATGTGTACACTGAAATGGGCAAGTGGGAAACTAGCATGAATTTTCAGATCTTTCACAGTGTATGTGTAGATGAATGGTGTTTAATTTAATAGGCAATACTGTTAACTTCTCAACAACGCCCCCAAGGATCTCTTCTGTGTTGGCCTTTCTCATCTATCAGAATCAGTGTGTTGCCAGACAAAGAACCCTGGTTCATTTAGGGTATGCGGGTCACTTGTTATACTGGCAATGAAGACTCTGGTTAGAAAGTTTATTAGATTTAGAGACTGACGATTGAGGGCTGGAGTCTGAGTTTTATGAAAGCTTTGTAGCTTTCAGCTTTAATGACTAACTAGGGAAGTATTCCTTAGGCTCCTGCTGTTAGATGACACAGGCATCAAAAAGAGACTCCTAATTAAAATGAACCAAAACCATTTTGCTCTGCGTTCTGGGGATTGGTTCAAACAGTTTGGGAATGAACAGACTTTTTGCTTGAATTGAATCCAGTAATTTTATTTAGATTTGGAAGAGCTCTTGGAATTTCTCTTCCAATATTTAGTGGGCACGTTAGAAACATTAGTAACATTTGTCAGGGGGAGACTTTTCCACCAGCAGAAGTTTGGGCTAGTGTTGGGAGCCAAGATTTAGCAACCACAGGGACTTTCTGGTGAAGATCAGTGGTTGCTTGTACCCCTGGCAATGTCTGGTATTGCTGTCTGCTAAACCAGAATTATGTCTCCAGAATAATTCACTTGTCTGAAGGCTTCCTAAGGACTATCCCATTTTAAGAATAAGAGTAATGAGACTCTAGAACAATGAACACCTAATCTGTACCAGGAAATGCTCAGTTCTTTAAATATATAATCTTACTTTAAACATGCCATAAGGTACCTAATAGTATTTCTTTCTTTCTTTTTTTTTTTAAACTGGAGAAACAGATTTAGAGAGGTTTAAAACTATATCCTATTACTTAATAAGAGACAAGGTGAGGATGCCATCCAAGTTTTTGATCCAAAGCCTGTGCTTTTAGCTCCTGTGTTATATTAAGTTTACCTAATTGGTTGTATGATGAGCTCTAATAATTGAAAGACTGAAGTGCCTAATACTTTGTATTAGTTATTGATTTAAGTGTTTGCCTCCATGTGAATTTTCAAAACCTCCAAAGCATTTACCTGAATGTGCCAGCCTGTCTTGTTTCCACGTTTCAGTGTTCCAAATATGAGCAGAGGGAAATAGCTGAAGGTCAGTGTGACGCTGAAACGAGATAAACCTGCTGTGTTGGCCTCTGGCTGAAGGCTTGAGAGAAAACAGCACTGACAATTTTTGTTTTATGATGAGTATAATTATATTTTTAATAACCTTCAAGTGACTAAAATATCCTTCCTAGATATCATAGCATCATTGAAAAAGTGACTAAAATATCTTTCCTAGATATCATAGCATCGTTTAAAAAGTCTTTTATTTGTGAAATAATCCTTTCATATGATGTCTTTTTTCCTTTTTATCCTTAGTGCTTTTATGATCTCAGATGGTGAATTACCACAGTGTCTTTTGAGGATGGATGGGATAAGAAGTGTTAGGTTTTGTCAGTGGTGCCAGTTTAACCAGTTTGAATATCCAACCCACGAATTTGAAAATACAAGTGTAATGTGAAAATGTAGTGTGAAAGGTATATCTAGCTTTTTTAGACTTGTCTTTGAGGTACCTAATTAACAAAGTAAGAGAGCCTTATTCCTAGGAGGCTTCTGAGGGTGTCATCGAATTTCACTTCAATGCATTTAGCAAAAATATAGGGAAAAGATCACCTAGAAGAAATGATTGATTCTTGTTAGATTGCATTATGGCATTACTTAGCTTTTGCTCTCAGTGCCATTTTAAAGTTTAAGATCCTTCCATTGTTTGGTTTACTAAGGTTAGCTAATAAGCTATTAGAAATGTAAACTTAAGAGTCAGTTCGTGGATATAAAAAAGGGAACTCTTTATTACTTTACCCTCTTCTTTTTCCATCTAGATTTTTGCTTTATTTAAAGGTTAAATGTATATAATTTCACAAGAAATGGCCATGCCAAATGTTGTCCTTACATCAATTAAAGTCAACAAATTCATCTGCAGCATTGACTTTGTGCCAGACATTGAATGAGGTACAGTGTCCTCATTGGATCCTGTCTCCTCTATCACTGGGATTAATAATCCTTCTCCATAGCTTCAGTCTCACCTCAAATTCCTGTTTTAAGAAAGAAAGAAATGAAGAGTTTTATTTTCTTTGTTGTCTCTGAACCTAATACCTTGATACTGGTGTATCTGTCTTACCCTCACGTTTTCAAGTGCTGGGCTTTCTTCCTGTGAGTTCCTATTCTACATGGGTACCCTTTGCTGGAGCCTGTACCCATTAGTAGCCTCATACCTTGCACAGATCATCCATATTTGTGTGGGTTCTGGAGAGAGGGTCTCATGTTCTTCCTATTCTGGGCTTACCTCTTGGTTTTTGCATGTACTTTTTTGACTTACACTCTATAAAAATATTCATGTTTGGTACAAGTTTTTAGGCAGCAGCACAGAATACACGTACTCCCAAATTTAGTTGTCCAAAATCTAAATTATAGGTCTTCTAAGCCTTTGCTATTTTACTATGCACTTGCAAAGATTTCTTCTTTTTTAAAAAAATTTGAACGAAACAGTGTAATTTGTCCTTTAGTTAGATTGTAAATATTCTTCAGTAGGCTTCATTTCTTTAGTTAATTTTTTGCCATTTTTTGATCAAAGTTAAATGGAACACTGCCTCTAAGTTATATGTTTATGTGTAATCATGATATAATCCTTAGGTTTTGGATATAATTATTTTGTAGCCCTCTTCTTCAGCATGAAGTCAAATGAGGACTCTATTCCTAATTAGGACTTTAGGAAAAGTTTGTGCAAGAACCTAGGAATTATTTTGAATCTTAGGCCTTCTGCTTTCTAATCATCTTTTTCTTAATGATACTGTTTCTTCTGTGTTATTTTCCTATTGCTTTGAATTTTCTGGAGAAACAAAAATCACTTACGTGAAGGGAAAATTGTCTGGAGGAAAGTTTATTCAAAGAATCTAATGACCAATGGGGATGGCATTGATTGCTTATATCTAAGTGATACAGAAGAGATCTTGGTGGCAAGTCAACTTCTTAAGAGTAACAGATTTTCTTACAATGACTGAGATCTAAAAATTAGTGAAAAAGTTTAAAATAACACATTGCATATGTAAGGAGGAAAAATTCCCCTCTACTCCCTTTGGGCCTCTGGCTAGGCCAAAGAATTGAACTAACATAAGACAAATTAACAGGGGAAAAGTGTACAAGTTTTATTGAATTTTTACTTGTACATGGGAGCCTTCACAAGAGAATCAAAGCTCCAGGAAGTGACCAGAGTGAGAAGTTTTTATACCTTTTGGACGAAGAAGATTCATTTGTGAAGAATTGACAAGAAAAAGGAATTTGAAGAAGTAACTAGGAAAATAAGGGTTACTTTAACAAACTTTACAGCCCTAAATTTACTGTCTCTGGTGATAAGGTTGTCTTCTATTCTTCTGTCACATGGAGGGTGCCTTATTTATAGAAGATTTATCTCCTGCTTTCAGGAGTACAAAGGAGGGTCAGAATGCCCTTCTTGCATTGTCATATTTGGCTCAATATTAAGTTGTGCAGTTTTGGTTTATATGGGGCTCACTGATAGAAGCAAACCAATGCTGTAAAGGGGTTATAGCATAGGAACCTGGAATGTTAGGTCCATGAATCAATGCAAATTGGAAGTGGTCAAACAGGAGATGGCAAGAGTGAACATAGAAATTTTGAGAATCAGTGAACTAAAATGGACTGGAAAGGAGGAATTTAACTCAGATGACCATTATATCTACTACTGTGAATAAGAATCCCTTAGAAGAAATGGAGTAGCCATCATAGTCAACAAAAGAGTCTGAAATGCAGTACTTGGATACAGTCTCAAAAACGGTAGAATGATCTCTGTTATTTCCAAGGCAAACCATTCAATATCACAGTAATCTAAGTCTATGCCCCGACCAGTAATGCTGAAGAAGTTGAAGTTGAACAGTTCAATGAAGACCTACAAGACCTTCTAGAACAAACACCCAGAGTTCCAAAGAATAGCAAGAAGAGATAAGAAAGCCTTCCTCAGTGATCAGTGCAAAGAAATAGAGGAAAACAACAGAATGAGAAAGACTAGAGATCTCTTCAAGAAAATTAGAGATACCAAGGGAACATTTCATGCAAAGATGGGCTCAATAAAGGACAGAAATGGGATGGACCTAACAGAAGCAGAAGATATCAAGAAGAGGTGGCAAGAATACACAGAAAGGGAAGGGAAGTTGCTCAGTCGTGTCCGACTCTTAGCGACCCCATGGACTGCAGCCCACCAGACTTCTCCATCCATGGGATTTTCCAGGCAAGAGTACTGGAGTGGAATGCCATTGCCTTCTCCGTATATCCATATATTCTCCTTGCTCAGTATGTCCCTTCCCAAAAGGGGTGAGGGAGATTCTGGCACGATCAGAAACTCGTGTGAAAACAGCACAGAATCCCAGCTGCAAGATAAAGAATAAGTGAAATAATACCTTTTGTCTCGTCCAGACAGTCCTAGTACGGAAGTGGATCGGGAAGAAAGTGGGCCAGGGGCTTCAGTAAGCACAGAATAAGCTGCCCCAGTATCTAAAAGGAAATCGACGGATTGGCCTCCCCACAATTATTAATACCCGGGGTTCCTCAGGTGTAATTAGGACGGGAGCTTGTCTGGGGAATACACAGAATACACAGAAGAACTGTACAAAAAAGATCTTCACGACCCAGATAATCATGATGGTGTGATCACTGACCTAGAGCAAGACATCCTGGAATGTGAAGTCAAGTGGGCCTTAGAAAGCATCACTACGAACAAAGCTAGTGGAGGTGATGGAATTCCAGTTGAGCTATTTCAAATCCTGGAAGATGATGCTGTGAAAGTGCTGCACTCAATATGCCAGCAAATGTGGAAAACTCAGCAGTGGCCACAGAACTGGAAAAAGTTAGTTTTCATTCCAGTCCCAAAGAAAGGCAATGCCAAAGAATGCTCAAACTACTGCACAATTGCATTCATCTCACATGCTAGTAAAGTAATGCTCAAAATTCTCCAAGCCAGGCTTCAGCAATACGTGAACTGTGAACTTCCTGATGTTCAAGCTGGTTTTAGAAAAGGCAGAGGAACCAGAGATCAAATTGCCAACATCTGCTGGATCATGGAAAAAGCAAGAGAGTTCCAGAAAAGCATCTATTTCTGCTTTATTGACTATGCCAAAGCCTTTGACTGTGTGGATCACAATAAACTGTGGAAAATTCTGAAAGAGATGGGAATTCCAGACCACCTGATCTGCCTCTTGAGAAACCTGTATGTAGGTCTGGAAGCAACAGTTATAACTGGACATGGAACAACAGACTGGTTCCAAATAGGTAAAGGAGTACGTCAAGGCTCTATGTTGTCACCCTGCTTATTTAATTTATATGTAGAGTACATCATGAGAAATGCTGGACTGGAGGAAACACAAGCTGGAATCAAGATTGCCAGGAGAAATATCAATAACCTCAGATATGCAGATGACACCACCCTTATGGCAGAAAGTGAGAAGGAACTAAAAAGCCTCTTGATGAAAGTGAAAGTAGAGAGTGAAAAAGTTGGCGTAAAGCTCAACATTCAGAAAACGAAGATCATGGCATCCGGTCCCACCACTTCATGGGAAATAGATGGGGAAACAGTGGAAACAGTGTCAGACTTAATTTTTTTGGGCCCCAAAATCACTGCAGATGGTGACTGCAGCCATGAAATTAAAAGACGCTTACTCCTTGGAAGGAAAGTTATGACCAACCTAGATAGCATATTCAAAAGCATAGACATTACTTTGCCAACAAAGGTTCGTCTAGTCAAGGCTATGGTTTTTCCTGTGGTCATGTATGGATGTGAGAGTTGGACTGTGAAGAAGGCTGAGCGCCGAAGAATTGATGCTTTTGAACTGTGCTGTTGGAGAAGACTCTTGAGAGTCCCTTGGACTGCAAGGAGATGCAACCAGTCCATTCTGAAGGAAATCAGCCCTGGGATTTCTTTGGAAGGAATGATGCTAAAGCTGAAACTCCAGTACTTTGGCCACCTCATGCCAAGAATTGACTCATTGGAAAAGACTGATGCTGGGAGGGATTGGGGGCAGGAGGAGAAGGGGACGACAGAGGATGAGATGTCTGGATGGCATCACTGACTCGATGGACGTGAGTCTGAGTGAACTCCGGGAGTTGGTGATGGACAGGGAGCCTGGCGTGCTGCGATTCATGGGGTCGCAAAGAGTCGGACACGACTGAGTGACTGAACTGAACTGAACTTTCATTATAGGGGACTGTAATGCAAAAGTAGGAAGTCAAGAAACACCTGGAGTAACGGGCAAATTTGGCCTTGGAGTACAGAATGAAGCAGGGCAAAGGCTAATAGAGTTTTGCCAAGAGAATGCACTGGTCATAGCAAACATCCTCTTCCAACAACACAAGACAAGACTCTACACATGGACATCACCAGATGGTCAACACCGAAATCAGATTGATTATATTTACAGCCAAAGATGGAGAAGCTCTATGCAGTCAGCAAAAACAAGACTGTGAGCAGACTGTGGCTCAGATCATGAAATGCTTATTACCGAATTCAGACTTAAATTGAAGAAAGTATGGAAAACAACTAGAGTGTTCAGGTATGACCTAAATCAAACCCCTTACAATTATACAGTGGAGGTGAGAAATAGATTCAAAGCATTAGATCTGATAGACAGAGTACCTGATGAATTATGGATGGAGGTTCGTGACACTGTACAGGAGACAGGGATCAAGACCATCCCCAAGAAAAAGAAATGCAGAAAAGCAAAATGGCTGTCTGAGGAGGCCTTACAAATAGCTGTGAAAACAAGAGAAGTAAAAAGCAAAGGAGAGAAGGAAAGATATACCTATTTGAATACAGAGTTCCAAAGAATAGCAAGAAGAGATAAGAAAGCCTTCCTCAGTGATCAGTGCAAAGAAATAGAGGAAAAGAGTAGAATAGGAAAGACTAGAGATCTCTTCAAGAAAATTAGAGATACCAAGGGAACATTTCATGCAAAGATGGGCTCATAAAGGACAGAAATGGTATGGACCTAACAGAAGCAGAAGAATACACAGAAGAACTATACAAAAGAGATCTTCATGACCCAGGTAATCATGATAGTGTGATCACTCACGTAGAGCCAGACGTTGTGTAATCGAAGACAAATGGGCCTTAGGAAGCATCACTATGAACAAAGCTAGAGGAGGTGATGGAATTCCAGTTGAGCTATTTCAAATCCTAAATGATGATGCTGTGAAAGTACTGCACTCAATATGCCAGCAAATTTGCAATACTCAGCAGTGACCACCGGACTGGAAAAGGTCAGTTTCCATTCCAATCCCAAACAAAGACAATTCCAATGAATGTTCAAACTATGGCACAGCTGAACTCATCTCACATTCTAGTAAAGTAATGCTCAAAATTCTCCAATCCAGGCTTCAGCGATACACGAACTGTGAACTTTCAGATGTTCAAGCTGGTTTTAGAAAAAGCAGAGGAACTAGAGATTGCCAACATCTGTTGGATTATTGAAAAAGCAAAAGAGTTCCAGAAAAACATCTATTTCTGCCTTATTAACTATGCCGAAGCCTTTGACTGTGTGGATCACCACAAACTGTGGAAAATAATTAAAGAGATGGGAATACTAGGCCACCTGATCTGCCTCTTGAGAAACCTGTATGCAGGTCAGGAAGCAACAGTTAGAACTGGACATGGAACAACAGACTGGTTCCAAATAGGAAAAGGAGTACGTCAAGGCTGTATATTGTCACCCTGCTTATTTAGCTATATGCAGAGTACATCATGAGAAACGCTGGACTGGAAGAAACACAAGCTGGAATCAAGATTGCCGGGAGAAATATCAATAACCTCAGATATGCAGATGACACCACCCTTATGGCAGAAAGTGAACAGGAACTCAAAATCCTCTTGATGAAAGTGAAAGAGGAGAGTTAAAAAGTTGGCTTAAAGCTCAACATTCAGAAAAGTGAGATCATGGCATCTGGTCCCATCACTTCATGGCAAATAGATGGGAAACAATGAGAGACTTTATTCTGGGGGAACTCCAGAATCACTGTAGATGGTGAGAACAGCCATGAAATTAAAAGATGCTTACTCCTTGGAAGAAAAGTTATGACCAACCTAGACAACATATTAAAAAGCAGAGATATTACTTTGCCAACAAAGGTCCATCTAGTCAAGGCTATGGTTTTTCCTGTAGTCATGTGTGGATGTGATTGTTGGAGTATAAGGAAAGCTGAGCACCAAAGATTGATGCTTTTGAACTGTGGTGTTGGAGAAGACTCTTGAGAGTCCCTTGGACTGCAAAGAGATCCAACCAGTCCATTCTAAAGGAGATTAGTTCTGGGTGTTCATTTGAAGGACTGATGCTGAAGTTGAAACTCCAGTACTTTGGCCACCTGATGCGAAGAACTAACTCATTGGAAAAGGTCCTGATGCTGGGAAAAATTGAAGGCGAGAGGAGAAGGGGACAACAGAGTATAAGATCATTGGAGAGCATCACCAACTCAATGGACATGAGTTGAGTAAACTCCAGGAGTTGGTGATGGCCAACTATTTCTCTTGCAATATAATCCTGTTTTAACTACTAATAAATGATAATAACTCAGTGCTTTCAGAGACAAGTCCCCCCACTTTATTCATCAGAAATGTCTTGTGTAATATTGGAATTTGCTTGTTATATAAATTTTACAGTCAGCTTGAAAAATTCTTTGAAAAACTGTGTTGGGGTTTTGATAGGAATTATATTAATTTTGCAGGTGTCTTTTTGGGAATTTGACCTTTTTTTTGAATATTTAAATTTCCTTTCCTCTAGCAAGTGATTAATGAATACAATAAATGGGGCACCTTTTGTTTATGCTTTATAGTGCTCTATATAGTTACTGTACACTTTCTTAGATATATTCTGAGGTACCTTATATTTTATGTGCAGTTATTTGTGTATGTATGTAGATATAAAAGTGTGTAGTATAATTTTATATATATAGACTTAAATCCATGTAAGAGACCTGAAGCCTGATGTGCCAAAGTCCAGGGGGTCGCAAAGTGTCGAACAAGACTGAGGGACTGAACTGAAGATGTAAATACACCTTAGTGTTACATATAAATTATTTAAATTATATCCACATTATTTATTAATTTAATTAATACTAATATATTGATTTTAAATCTGGCCTGTTTGCTAAGTGCTTACATAGTTTAAAACAATTTTCTGGTAGATTTTGTGGGGGTTTTCTTTGGAGATAAGAAGGGCTTCCCTGGTAATTCAGATGGTAAAGCATCCAACTGCAATGCAGGAGACCCGGGATCAATCCCTGGGTTGGGAATATCCCCTGGAGAAGAAAATGGCAACCCACTCCAGTTTCCTTGCCTGGAAAATCCCATGAGCAGAGGAGGCTAGCGGGCTACAGTCCATGGGGTTGCAAAAAGTTGGACATGACTGAGCAACTAACACACATACTTTGGAGATAAAAGAATCAAATAATGTTTGAATAGTAAAAATACATTTCTTACTCTTAAATCTTATTTTATTCTTCCATCTTTTCTTAATAACTTTTCTAGGATCTCAACTCTAACGTTTAATACTTTGTCCTTGATTCAAAGTTATGCTGCTGCTGCTAAGTCGCTTCAGTTGTGTCCGACTCTGTGCAACCCCATAGACGGCAGCCCACCAGGCTCCCCCGTCCCTGGGATTCTCTAGGCAAGAACACTGGAGTGGGTTGCCATTTCCTTCTACAATGCATGAAAGTGAAAAGAGAAAGTGAAGTCGCTCAGTAGTCTCCGACTCTTAACGACCCCATGGACTGCAGCCCACCAGGCTCCTCCGTCCATGGGATTCTCCAGGCAAGAGTACTGGAATGGGGTGTCATTGCCTTCTCCGAAAGTTATGCTACTGATTGCCATTAAAATATCTGTGTTTGTTCTTAAAAAAAAAACAAACACTTTACTGAGGTATAACTTACAGATGATAAAAGTCACATTTTAATAAGTATGATTTTTAGGTTTTAGAGTTGTGCATATGTCTCCACAACCTCATTTTAGAACACTTCCCTTGCTCACATTTTCAGTCAATCCCCATTCCCACCTTCACAACTAGACAACCACTGATCTACTTTTTGTTGTTATAAATTTGTTTTTTCATACTATTTCACATAAATGGAATTATATAATATGTATTTCTTTTGTATTTCTTTTGAATTGTATAATATGTATTTCTTGGGCTCTTTTTAAAATTAAAATAACATTTTATTGTATGAGAATAGCACACTTAATTTATCCATTCTTTTTTGATGGACAGTTGGATTATTTCTAGTTCTCACTATTCAAGTAACATTGCTATGGACTTTTCTGTATATACATTTTTATGCACATAATTTTTCATTTCTCTTGGGTAGATTCCTAGGAATGGAATGGTTGGATTGCATAAGTTTATGTTTAGTGTTTTAAGAAACTGCCCAAACTAATTTCCAAAATGGTTGTACTATTTTATATTCACAGGCAACATATGAGGTTTCCAGTTTCTCCACATGCTTGCCAATACTTAGGTAAATTGGACCTCACCAAAATTTAAAACTTTTGAGCTTCAAAGAACACTGACTGTCACAACTCAACAGTGAAAAGAAAAAAACCCAGTTGAAAATGGGAAAAAATTTGAATAAACATTTCTCTAAAGGAAAAATACAAAGGCCGATAGGAACATGAAAAGATGTTCATATTATTAATCATTCAGTTCAGTTCAGTTCAGTCGCTCAGTCGTGTCTGACTCTTTGCGACCCCAGGAATCGCAGCACGCCAGGCCTCCCTGTCCATCACCAACTACCGGAGTTTACTCAGACTCATGTCCATCGAGTCGGTGATGCCATCCAGCCATCTCATCCTCTGTCATCCCCTTCTCCTCCTGCCCCCAATCCCTCCCAGCATCAGGGTCTTTTCCAGTGAGTCAACTCTTCGCATGAAGTAGCCAAAGTACTGGAGTTTCAGCTTTAGCATCATTCCTTCCAAAGAAATCCCAGGGCTGGTCTCCTTCAGAATGGACTGGTTGGATCTCCTTGCAGTCCAAGGGACTCTCAAAAGTCTTCTCCAACACCACAGTTCAAAAGCATCAATTCTTCGGCGCTCAGCTTTCTTCACAGTCCAACTCTCACATCCATACATGTCCACTGGAAAAACCATAGCATTGGCTAGATTAAGGAAATGCAAATCAGGATCACAATGTAATACTCCTTTAGATTCACTAGGATAACTATAATAAGGACATATAACAAGTATTGGTAAGGATTTGGAAAAGTTTTTTTTTTCCACACAAAAGCTTGTACACAAATATTGATAAAAGTTATTCATAATAAACCAAAGTGGAAACAACCAGTCACAAAAGACTAAATGTTGTATGATTCTATTTATAAAAAATGTTCAGAAGAGGCAAGTCTGTAGAGACCAAAAATAGATTAGTGGTTGCCTAGGGATGGAGAGAGTTAGAGACTATGTAGTTAGGGATTTTTAGTACATGAGTGTTTCTTTTTGGCCTAACAAACATTTTAAAATTAGATAATGCTAATGGTCACTTAACTCTGTGATTATACTGAAAATCATAGGATTGCACACTTTAAAAGGAGAAATTTAATGGTATGTGAATTATGGCTCAAAAAAGTATTATAAGAATCAATGGATTATAAATATAAGAGTTTACTTCTGGACTGTCAATTCTGATGAGCTAATGCCATATTTATATGATTACTCTTGCTTTTATAATAAATTTTGAAATCAAATAGTCTTCCAATTTTGTTGTTTTCTTTCACGACTATTTTTGAATATTCTACATTTACACTCCCATACAAATTTTAGGATTAGATTGTCATTTTCACAAAAACAGCGACTACAGTTGATAAGAGGTGCATTGAATTTATAGATCAATTGGCAGATACAGTTGACAATATGAAGTCATCCAATTCATGGTCATGGAAAGTACCTTCATTTATTTAGGTCTCTAATAATCTCAGTAATATTATATGATTTTCCGTATGCACATCTTACATGCTTTTGTTAAGTTTAGTCCTAGGAATTTAAGTAAATTAGAGGCTACTGTTAATAATACTGTTTTCATAATTTATTTTTAGTATTTTCATTGCTAGCATACTTAAGCACAATTGACTTTTATTGATCTTGTAGCAATACAGTATGACCTTCCTTAACTTATTTATTGGTTCTAGTAGATTTTTTGTGTGTGTGGATATTTGAAAATTTTCTGCAAATAAGAGTATGTCATCTATGAATAACAGTGTTTTATATTTTTCCAATCTGGTTGTCCTTATTATAAATGATAATTTATTATTATAATTACCACCACCCACCACCATCATCATCACACATCAATCTCAGATATTACTCAGTTCAGTTCAGTCACTCAGTCGTGTCCGACTCTTTGCAACCCCATGAACTGCAGCACACCAGCCTCCCTGTCCATCATCAACTCCTGGAGTTCACTCAGACTCATGTCCATCGAGTCAGTTATGCCATCCAGCCATCTCATCCTCGGTCATCCCATTCTCCTCCTGCCCCCAATCCCTCCCAGCATCAGAGTCTTTTCCAATGAGTCAACTTTTCGCATGAGGTGGCCAAAGTACTGGAGTTTCAGCTTTAGCATCATTCCTTCCAAAGAAATCCCAGGGCTGATCTCCTTCAGAATGGACTGGTTGGATCTCCTTGCAGTCCAAGGGACTCTCAAGAGTCTTCTCCAACAGCACAGTTCAAAAGCATCAATAAACTGTGGAATTCAATAATTCAATCAATAATCCTTCGGTGCTCAGCTTTCTTCGCAGTCCAACTCTCACATCCATACATGACCACTGGAAAAACCATAGCCTTGACTAGATGGACCTTTGTTGGCAAAGTAATGTCTCTGCTTTTGAATATGCTGTCTAGGTTGGTCATAACTTTCCTTCCAAGGAGTAAGTGTCTTTTAATTTCATGGCTACAATCACCATCTGCAGTGATTTTGGAGCCCAGAAAAATAAAGTCAGCCACCGTTTACACTGTTTTCTCATCTATTTCCCATGAAGTGAATGGGCCAGATGCCATGATCTTCGTTTTCTGAATGTTCAGCTTTAAGCCAACTTTTTCACTCTCCTCTTTCACTTTCATCAAGAGGATTTTGAGTTCCTCTTCACTTTCTGCCCTAAGATTGGTGTCATCTGAATATCTGAGGTGATTGATATTTCTTCTGGCAATCTTAATTCCAGCTTGTGTTTCTTCCAGTCCAGCGTTTCTCATGATGTACTCTGCATATAAGTTAAATAAGCAGGTGACAATATACAGCCTTGACATACTCCTTTTCCTATTTGGAACCAGTCTGTTGTTCCATGTCCAGTTCTAACTGTTGCTTCCTGACCTGCATACAGGTTTCTCAAGAGGCAGGTCAGGTGGTCTGGTATTCCCATCACTTTCAGAATTTTCCACAGTTTATTGTGATCCACACAGTCAAAGGCTTTGGCATAGTCAATAAAGCAGAAATAGATGTTTTTCTGGAAATCCCTTTTCTAAAACCAGCTTGAACATCAGGAAGTTCATGGTTCACATATTGCTGAAGCCTGGCTTGGAGAATTTTGAGCATTACTTTATTAGCATGTGAGATGAGTGCAATTGTGCAGTAGTTTGAGCATTCTTTGGCATTGCCTTTCTTTAGGATTGGAATGAAAACTGACCTTTTCCAGTCCTGTGGCCACTGCTGAGTTTTCCAAATTTTCTGGCATATTGAGTGCAGCTCTTTCACAGTATCATCCTTCAGGATTTGAAATAGCTCAACTGGAATTCCATCATCTCCATTAGCTTTGTTCATAGTGATGCTTCCTAAGGCCCACTTGATTTCACATTCCAGGATGTTTGGCTCTAGGTGAGTGATCACACCATGATCACATCATGATTATCTGGGTTGTGAAGATCTTTTTTGTATAGTTCTTCTGTGTATTCTTCTGCTTCTGTAAGGTCCATACCATTTCTGTCCTTTATTGAGCCCATCTTTACATGAAATGTTCCCTTGGTATCTCTAATTTTCTTGAAGAGATCTCTAGTCTTTTCCATTCTATTGTTTTCCTCTATTTCTTTGCATTAATTGCTGAGGAAGGCTTTCTTATCTCTCCTTGCTATTCTTTGGGACTCTGCATTCAGATGGGTATATCGTTCCTCTTCTCCTTTGCTTTTCGCTTCCCTTCTTTTCACAGCTATTTGTAAGGCCTCCTCAGACAGCCATTTTGCTTTTTTGCATTTCTTTTTCTTGGGGAAGGTCTTGATTTCTGTCTCCTGTACAATGTCATGTACCTCCATCCATAGTTCATCAGACACTCTGTCTATCAGATCTAGTCCCTTAAACATATTTCTCATTTCCACCGTATAGTCATAAGGGATTTGATTTAGGTCATACCTGAATAGTCTAGTGGTTTTCTCCACTTTATTCAATTTCAGTCTGAATTTGGCAATAAGGAGTTCATGATCTGAGCCACAGTCAGCTCCTGGTTTTGTTTTTGCTGCCACAGGACTGGAAAAGGATAGTTTTCATTCCAATCCCAAAGAAAGGCAATGCCAAAGAATGCTCAAACTACTGCACAATTGCACTCATCTGACACGATAGTAAAGTAATGCTTAAAATTCTCCAAGCCAGACTTCAGCAATACACAAACCGTGAACTTCCAGATGTCCAAGCTGGTTTTAGAAAAGGCAGAGGAACGAGAGATCAAACTGCCAACATCTGCTGGATCATGGAAAAAGCAAGAGAGTTCCAGAAAAGCATCTATTTCTGCTTTATTGACTGTGCCAAAGCCTTTGACTGTGTGTATCACAATAAACTGTGGAAAATTCTGAAAGAGATGGGAATACCAGACCACCTGACCTGCCTCTTGAGAAACCTGTATGCAGGTCAGGAAGCAACAGTTAGAACTGGACATGGAACAACAGACTGGTTCCAAATAGGAAAAGGAGTTCGTCAAGGCTGTATATTGTCACCCTTCTTATTTAACTTATATGCAGAGTACATCATGAGAAACGCTGGACTGGAAGAAGCACAAGCTGGAATCAAGATTGCCGGGAGAAATATCAATCACCTCAGATATGCAGATGACACCACCTTTATGGCAGAAAGTGAAGAAAGATCTTCTTGATGAAAGTGAAAGAGGAGAGTGAAAAAGTTGGCTTAAAACTCAACATTCAGAAAATGAAAATCATGGCATCTGGTCCTACCACTTCATGGCAAATAGATGGGGAGACAATGGCTGACTTTATTTTTTTGGGCTCCAAAATCACTGCAGATGGTGATTGCAGCTATGAAATTAAAAGACACTTATTCCTTGGAAAGAAAGTTATGACCAACCTAGATAGCATATTCAAAAGCAGAGACATTACGTTGCCAACAAAGATCCGTCTAGTCAAGGCTATGGTTTTTCCAGTGGTCATGTATGGATGTGAGAGTTGGACTATAAAGAAAGCTGAGCTCCAAACAATTGATGCTTTTGAACTGTGATATTGGAGAAGACTCTTGAGAGTCCCTTGACTGCAAGGGGATCCAACCAATCCATCTGAAAGGAGATCAGTCCTGAGTGTTCATTGGAAGGACTGATGCTGAAGCTGAATCTCTGATACTTTGGCCACCTGAGGTGAAGAACTGACTCATTTGAAAACACCCTGATGCTGGGAAAGATTGAGTGCAGGAGGAGTAGGGGACAATAGAGGATGAGATGGTTGAATGACATCACGGACTTGATGGACTAAGGTTTGAGTAGACTCCGGGAATTGGTGATGGACAGGGAGGCCTGGAGTGCTGTGGTTCATGGGGTCGCAAAGAGTCGGACATGACTGAGCGACTGAACTGAAGTGAACTGATGGGATTGGAATTTTTCCATATATCAGCAAAAATCAGTCATAGGTATACATATGTCCCCTCTCTCTAGAACCTCTGCCCGCATCCCACCCCGTCCCACCCTCCTAGATTATCAAAGCCCTAGTGGTTTGAGCCCTCTGTGTCACATAGAATATTCCTACTGGTTATCTATCTAGTTTGGCCTTGAAATACAAAATGAAGCACGGTAAGGGCTAAAAGGGTTTTGTCAAGAGAATACACTGGTAATAGCAAACACACTCTTCCAACAACACAAGAGGTGAGGCTGCACATGGACATCACCAGATGGCAACATTGAAATCAGATTGATTATATTGATTATATTCTTTGCAGCTGAAGCTCTATATAGTCAGCAAAAACAAGACAGGAGCTGACTGTTGCTCAGATCATGAACTCCTTTTTGCAAAATTCAGACTTAAATTTAAGAAAGTAGGGATTACCACTAGATGGTGCAGGTATGACCTAAATCAAATCCCTTTTGATTATACAGTGGAAGTGACAAATAGATTCAAGGGATTACATCTGATAGAGTATCTGAAGAACTATGGACAGAAGTTTGTGACATTGTATAGGAGATGGTGATCAAAACTATCCCCAAGAAAAGGAAATGCAAAAATGCAAAATGGTTGAGGAGGCCTTACAAATAGCTGAGAAAAGAAGAGAAGCTAAAGGCAAAAGGGATTCATTTTGATATTTGGCAAAACTAATACAATTATGTAAAGTTTAAAAATAAAATAAAATTAATTAAAGGCAAAAGGGAAAGGGAAAGATACGCCCATTTGAATGCAGAGTTCCAAAGAATAGCAAGGAGAGATAAGAAAGCCTTCTTAAGTGAACAGTGCAAATAAATAGAGGAAAACAATAGAATGGGAAAGACTAGAGATCTTTTCAAGAAAATTGGAGGGATTAAGGGAATGTTGTGTTCAAGGCACAATAAAGGACAGAAATGGCAAGGATCTAACAGAAGCAGAGGAGATTAAGAAGAGGTGGCAGTAATATACAGAAGAACTGTACAAAAAAGGTCTTAATGATCTGGATAACCGTGATGGTGTGATCACTCACCTAGAGACAGACATCTTGTAGTGTGATGTCAAGTGGGCCTTAGGAGACATTACTATGAACAAAACTAGTGGAGGTGATGGAATTCCACCTGAGCTATTTAAAACTAAAGATGATGCTGTTGTGCTGCACTCAATGTGTCAGCAAATTTGGAAAACTCAGCAGTGGCCACAGGACTGCAAAAGGTCAGTTTTCATTCCAATCATAAAGCGCAATACCAAAGATATTCGAACTACCACACAATTGCACTCACTTCACGTACTAGCAAGGTAATGCTCAAAATCCTTAAAGCTAGGCTTCAACTGAGAACTTCCAGGTGCACAAGCTGTACTTTAAAAAGTCAGAGGATCAAGAGATCAAATTGCCAACATTGTTGTATCATAGAAAAAGCAAGAGAATTCCAGAAAAACGTCTATCTCTGCTTCATTGACTATGCTAAAGCCTTTGACTCTGTGGATCACAACAAACTGTGGAAAATTCTTAAAGAGATGGGAATGCCAGACCACCTTAAACTTGCTTCCTAAGAAACTTGTATGCAGGTCAGGAAACATCAGTTAGAACCAGACATGGAAAAACATTCTGGTTCAAAACTGGAAAAGGATTACATCAAGGTTGTATATTGTAACCCTTCTTATTTAACTTATATGCAGAGTACATCATATGAAATGCTAGGCTAGAAGAATCACAAGCTGGAATCAAGATTGTCAGGAGAAATATCAACAACTTCAGATAATGCAAATGATACAACTTGAGTGGGAGAAAGTGAAGAGGAACTAAAGAACCTCCTGATGAATGTGAAAGAAGACAGTGAAAAAGCTGGTTTATCACTCAGCACTAAAAAAACTAAGATCATGGCAGCTGGTTCCATCACTTCATGGCAAATAGATGGGGAAAATATGGAAACAGGGACTGACTTTGTTTGGCTCCAAAATCTCTGCAGATGGTGACTGCAGCCACAAAATTAAGATGCTTGCTTCTTGGATGGAAAGCTATGACAAACTGGACAACGTGTTAAAAAGCAGAGATGTTACTTTGCCAACAAAGGTCCACATAGTCAAAGCTATGGTTTTTCCAGTAGTCAGTTATGGATGTGAGAGTTGGACCATAAAGAAAGCTGAGCACTGAAGAATTGATGCTTTTGAATTGTGGTGCTGGAGAAGACTCTTGAGATCCCTTGGACTGCAAGGAGATCAAACCAGTCAATCCTAAAGGAAATCAACCCTGAATATTCATTGGAAGGACTGATGATGAAGCTGAAGCTCCAATACTTTGGCCACTTGATGCAAAGAGCCGACTCATTGGAAAAGATCCTGATTCTGGGGAAGATTGAGGGAAGGAGGAGAAGGGGGCAACAGAGGATGAGATGGTTGAATACCATCACCACCTTAATGGACATGAATTTGAGCAAACTTCTGGAGATAGTGAAGGACATGGAAGCCTGGCATGCTGCAGTCCATGGAGTCACAAAGAGTCAGACATGAGTTAGTGACTGAACAACAGCAACATGTATTTTATATATGATAATGTATATGTTTCCATGCTATTCTCGGTTCATCCCACCCTTTCCTCCCTGTACTGTATTCACAAATCTGTTCTCTATATCGGCATCTCCATTGCTGCCATGCAAATTGGTTCGTCAGTACCTGTTTGCCATTATTTTATTAAGGAGTTTGGATCTTTTTTTATGAGTTATATTGATTTGTAGTTTTCTTGTGATATATTTTTCTTCACGCTTAGGTTTCAGAGTAATTGTTGTTACAGTACCACCAGTCACCTTTGGTAGGTCTTCCCTGGGCTCGTATTTTCTGAGGAGGTGTTTATATTATTTATTTTTCAAATAGTTGATAAATTTCGACTGTGAAGTGGTCAAGCAGTCAAGCAACAGTGCAATGGTTAATCAGGCCACAGGTATTACTACCACAGTTGTTAAGTTGACTTTTCACACATATTTTCATAAACTGGTCATAGAAGAAGACAACAAGCCCAAAAGAATTCAGACAGTTTGTTACTTACACAGACAAGAAAAGTAGCACAGTCTAGTGTCAGCTTCCCACAGCCCCTGTGCCACAGGCTGGCACAGAACCATAGTCCAGATGGCATGGTCCATATGGCATAGTCCATATAACAACATATGCAGTGGGTCAGTCTGTCATGAAGAAGTGGTCTCTAAAATATGAGCAAGCAACTTTATAAATTTCTGTAGAAGGGCTGGGAGGACAAGCTGGAAAGTTCTGCACTTAGCTGAAACCAGGGAGATGGATGAAAATGATGATGGTAGTCTTCCACAAGATAAGAATGAGGAATTTCTGTGGCAACTCCTCAATGGATGTATCTCCTCTTGGTCCAGAAGAAACCATAGGACATTCCACCAAGACGTGGGTTAGATTGCAGTCAAGCCTTGCCTATGAGACCTCTTACGTGTCTACAGGTAAAAGAGTAAAGTCACTAGGGTGACCAGGCAGAGCCTTTCTTGTATAAAATCTTAGTACTGGGCTTTTCTTTGTGGGAATATTTTTAATTCCTAATTCAATTTCTTTCCTCATTTTAGGCCTATTCATATTTTCTATATCCTCCTCAGATATAAAATAAATATTATTCAGTTTCAGTGATTTATGTCTAAGAATTTGTTCTTTTCATCTAAGGTATCTAGTTTTGGTGTAGTATTAGTTTATAATCTTTTTTATTTCTGTAAGATTGGTAGTAATGCCCCTCTTTCATTCCTGATACTGGTAATTAGTATCTTTTTTTTCCCCCACCTAGTTCTCTGTAGCAACGTGCTTTGTCTGTTTTGTTAATCTTTTCAAAAGTTAGTTAGCTGCTTAGTCGTGTCCAACTCTTTGTGACCCTGTGGACTGTAGCACACTGGGCTCCTCTGTTCATGGAGTTCTCCAGGCAAGAATACTGGAGTGGGTTGTCATGTTCTTCTCCAGGGGATCGTCCTGATCCAAGGATTGAACCTGGGTTCTTTACCACTTGAGCCACCAGGGAAGCCCAGTCTTTTCAAAGAACCAACTTTCTGTTTCATTGTATTTTTTCCATTTTTCAGTTTTGTGTTCCAGTGATTTTTTTTCCCCCACAATTGTTATTATTTCTTCAGTTTATTTTGTTTATCTGGTATTTTTTGGTGAAAACTTTTATTATTGATGTGAAATCTATTTTCTTATTTGATAAGAGCACTAATACTCTAAGCACTGTTTTAGGTGCATTCCATAAATTTTTGTTTTATTTTCATTGAATTTTGATTGTCATCTTATGAGTGGGGTTTGATATTCGGTTTTATTTTCAGGGCAAGGCTAAAGACATCTGAAGATATGTTTTTGTGTACAGGGTTTGGATTGATTGGGTCAAATGTTTTTGTGTGGCAAGGTTTTTGATACTCCCAACTCGACTTTTATCCTTTATACTGTTTTTCCATCAGAGCTAACAGACTGGAATGTTCCTAAGTGCCAAGAGTAGAGTAGTGCAAAGTTTCTACCAAACTTTGGAAAGGATGATTAACTACTTGACAAGAAATTTTTCTCATTCCAAACAATTGGATTGAATGAACTGGCATTTTGGTGAGGCTGTCCTGAGAAGCCACTTTTCTTTTCCGTTTTCTCCTGCTGCCCCCACATCTAAAGAGCACAAGGTTATATATACAGCCATGTGGGATAGTATTGTGATTAATACTGAGTTCTGAAGGCCCTGCTTTTGCTAGTGAAATTATATCATATAGAAGAATAATGGATGTGTATTAAAAGGAGTGTCATTACATTTATTCTTTTTAATTTTCTTGATTTTTTTAGCAGAAGCAGATTTGAGAATGGTGCTATAATATTTTAATGGTAAATAAAAGCCTCTGAGTGTCTGAGATCTGGCATAACACACTTTTGGAGGTGTTGAAGATACTACTCTTGTTTCAGTGAAGAACAACCTAGACCATAATCCTGGCTTCAACTTTGAGGCCACTTTGCTGTTACTAAGCAGGGAGAGAGAGAAATCAGGGAATAGAGAAGATTTTGAACATTAAACAAATTTTTAAATTGCACCATGGAAATAAGAGAAGATAGATTTAATTTGTTGAAGAATGACTTTCTCTTGACAGTAGAGGAGATTTATGGCAGCAAACTGTTTTTTATTGCTGATGTTGGCTAGGAAGTGAGTTGGTGAATGAGATCATACAGGAATCTTGCAGTAAGATTAAAAAGAAAATAAACACTAGTGTCTGTTGAACCCTTACTATGAGTCAGGACCCCCTAAGTGGTTCTTTAACCTGGTCTGCTTGCTGAGGGATCAACACATGTGGTTTGTACTTCTGCATCAGCACTTTTCACTTTGAAACTCATATTTTAGTTTTTCATATGTGTAGTGTTTACAGTATTACCTTTAAGGGTAAGGGCTGCATTGTATTTGCCTTTTGCCCCTCGCAGTGTCAAGAACCATGCTTTGCACGTAGCAAGTACTTAGTACATTCCTATTAAGTTGCATTGAAATGAACAAGAGATCACAAGCTTGAGTGACACATTTCAGAAAGATATAAGCAGAAAACCGTAAATAAATGGCACAGCAGAATTTCCAAGCATTGTAGAGCAACTGAAAATGCGGTATATTCAAAGAAATGAGCAAATAAACAGTGCCTAAAATCTGTTTCAGGAATGAGGATAGCGCTAAAGGGATGATACTCTTCTAGGTGAAAATATTCTCTCAGCTAAAGTTGTTTATGGTATTACCACATTGTATGGTATACATTGAACTTGTGAAGCAAAATTCCTTAATTTCTAAAATAAGTCATGTTCTAGAAATTGGAGCTACCTGGACAATTAGTTGACTAGTATTTTTGATAAAAATTTCTATCTCCTAAACCAGGGAACAAATAACTATAATAACTTTCCCATGTGGACTTTTATCATGTGGCCTTGAATTTGTGTCCTAGAGTTTGGAGCCTTGTAAAACATAGGAGAAGCAAGCATTTAGAATTTCTATGTGTAATAATTCAGATACTTTTTTCCCTCCCATGTTTTTTACACAGACATTAGATTTATAAAAATTTAAAGAGAAATTTTTTAAAATCTCAGCTATTCTTTTATGTGATACAAAACCCATTTGATCTTTCTTTCTTTCCTTCCTTTCTCTCTCTCTCCCTTTCTCTTCTTCTTTCTTTCCTTCCTTCCTCCCCCACACCTTCTCTCCCTCCCTCCCTCTTTCTCTCTATTTCTTTCACAAGCAGAGCATATGATAAGTGTTCCTGTGTAGTGTAGACAGAAAGAGCAAAGGCCCAAGGGAAGATGTGAGTTTGAACTTGAGTTACATGAATTTTGGCAAATCTTATGTCCCTTCAGCTCTAGAATTTCAGTTTTCTCACCTGTAAAATGAAAGGGATTGAGCTAGAGACTCTTCTAGTTTTATT
Source organism: Bos indicus x Bos taurus (assembly GCF_003369695.1). Classification (NCBI taxonomy): domain Eukaryota; kingdom Metazoa; phylum Chordata; class Mammalia; order Artiodactyla; family Bovidae; genus Bos; species Bos indicus x Bos taurus. Next base: position 29,173,538 of record NC_040084.1, read on the forward strand.
AAAAAAATTTTTTTAAGTAGGTGTTTAAACTTATAATACACTTCAAATACATTGCAAATGATGGATGATAAACTCTGTGAGGATGACATACATTTAGCCTAAACTACAAATGTGTTGGTCTAAAATGTAAATGTATAGAAGAGTTCTTTAAGTTTTAAACTGTGGGCTTTTTAAGTCATTGATTCACTTGCTTTGTGTTGTGTCTTCAACATTAGAAAGTAATAACATAAACTTAGAGGGAGGCAGACATGATTTTATAACTGTTTCCTTGTTTCAAAATTAAAAAGAAAGATTATTTTTAGTATTTTCATAGAGAATTCAGTGTTCTGTGAAGAGTTTTGAAGGTGAAAAGCACTATGTAAATGCAAAATTTTAGTATTACTCTTTGACTGTCAACAATGCTCTTCCCAAGTCATAGCATGTTTATTGCAGTTCTGTTGTCCAGTTCCCTCTCTGAAAAATAATTATTTTTAACTAGCTATTAGCTTCCTATTGTTTAGGATAAAATTGTTTAGCTCAGTAACGTCTCAGCTAAGAAAACTGTGAAACAGCCAACTATTTCCAAGTGGGGGATTTGACTCTATCTTGGTCATTAATTCTTCCAAATTTTTGGGTAGAGTTATTTCATTGTTGATATAATAATACTGCATGAAAAATTAAGCAAAATAATAGACAAGAAAACAGCAAAATATCACCCCAAGTTTTTATAATCTCACAGTAGCCACCATTAGCTTTCAGTTCAGTTCAGTCGCTCAGTCGTGTCCTACTCTTTGCGACCCCATGATTCACAGCACGCCAGGCCTCCCTGTCCACCACCAACTCCCAGAGTTCACCCAAACTCATGTGCGTCGAGTCGGTGATGCCATCCAGCCATCTCATCCTCTGTCATCCCCTTCTCCTCTTGCCCCCAATCCCTCCCATCATCAGGGTCTTTTCCAATGAGTCAGCTCTTCGCATGAGGTGGCCAAAGTACTGGAGTTTCAGCCTCAGCATCATTCCTTCCAAAGGACACCCAGGGCTGATCTCCTTTAGGATGGACTGGTTGGATCTCCTTGCAGTCCAAGGGACTCACAAGAGTCTTCTCCAACACCACAGTTCAAAAGCATCAATTCTTCGGCGCTCAGTTTTCTTCACAGTCCAACTCTCACATCCATACATGACCACTGGAAAAACCATAGCCTTGACTAGACGGACCTTTTTTGGCAAAGTAATGTCTCTGCTTTTTAATATGCTATCTAGGTTTGTCATAACTTTCCTTCCAAGGAGTAAGCGTCTTTTAATTTCATGGCTGCAGTCACCATCTGCAGTGATTTTGGAGCCCCCCAAAATTAAGTCTGACACTGTTTCCACTGTTTCCCCATCTATTTCCCATGAAGTGATGGGACCAGATGCCATGACCTTAGTTCTTATTTCAGAAAATTCTCTGTACAGTAGAGAGATATACACTCACTAACACACAATACATATAGGTAGGAATAATTTTTTATAAAGTAGTATTATATAATAATGATAGTTTAGAAGTACCAAAATTAATTAAGGTTTTAACACAAAGAAAGATTAAATGAATGGACTAGTTTGAATAAATATTGTTTACCACAAGAGTTCATGAAGATCCCACTAATATTAAGAACAAGAGATTATAAAAACATCAGTGATGTCAAAACCTCTGTTTAATTTTTATATAGCATTATGTGACCTCTTACGTGAAGATAAGAGCGTTCTTAAATTGCATCCAGGCTCTTTATTTGATCTTCGGTGTTTTTATTATTTATATTTTCCCTTTTACTTTATCAAATCTTCTAAATCATTCTTTTTATATAACATAAGTATCACTGATGTTGAGTTTTATGTTTCCTGCATGTGGGGGGATTCAGTACTCACCAAATAGGGTGATCCTTTTAAACATTGTTTCCACTGAGATCTTTCTTTTGATTTATCTTTTTGTCCCTTGGGTTTTTCACTTTTCTGGAAAGGCTCACAGGTGTTATATTCCAGGACTTAAATGTTTCAGTTGGCCATTTTAGTTCTTTCATTACTGTAGGAAATTTTTATATTTTGTCTTTGAATGTATTTTCTGTGCCATTAGTTGAATGCCATGCCATGTATACTGATTGCCATGGCCTGGATCATCTTTTCCTTCCATGTGTATCATATTCTCTCTACTTAATTTAATTCTTAATCTAGTTCCTTTACATGCACTTGATAATCTCATGACTATGTGTATGTTTGTGGCTTGATGCTTATAATTTATCTATTGGTTTGCAAATGGTGTTTGGCCTCTCTGTTTCTCTGGCTCTGGACCTCTTTTTTATTTCATTTGGTTGTTTATCTTAGCTTTGAACTCTCATATTATTGAATTTTTATTCTTATTAAGTTCTTTTATAGCATGATGTGTTAATACTTGTAGAGAATGATCTTCTTTTTATTGGATTTGTTCGATTATTTGTTTTTCTCAAAATAAATTCTACATCTGGTTTTGCATGCCATGATCTCCCCTGACTTTTTTTTTTTTTTTTTTCTTTTTGTATTGTGTGTGTATGTGTGTCGCACATTTCATCTAGCTTATGCTAAATAGTAGCATCTCTGAACAGACCTCCTATTGGAACTGATTCAGAGGGAGGGTGGTCGCAATTTGTTTATACAGTATTTGAGGACTGTTACTCCCAGTGCTGGGAAAGACTGGGGGCAGGAGGAGAAGGGGACGACAGAGGATGAGATGGCTGGATGGCATCACTGACTGGACGTGGTGATGGACGTGAGTCTGAGTGTACTCAGAGTGTACTCAGTACACTCAGTCTGAGTGTACTCCGGGAGTTGGTGATGGACAGGGAGGCCTGGCGTGCTGCGAATCATGGGGTCGCAAACAGTCGGACACGACTGAATGACTGAACTGAACTCCCAGTGAACTGAGTTTTAGAGTCATGTCATGGGAGTTCTAGCCACTTTTTCAGCACCTGCTAGTAGGGATGGGCCAGAAAAGAGGTCTTATTAAAGCCTGAATCCAGTCTGTGTCGGATGACCTGACTTCTGTTTTCTGTTCTTAGGTTTTGTCTTTGATTGTTCTCTAGGCAGAGTTGTACTTTTATTCCTGTGTCAGTATAATTTGGGGTTTCAGATCATTTTCCCAGTTTGGAGTGAAGCCCTGTAAACTAGTGAGCCCTGAAGTTTCTTCTGCATGTTCTCTGAGCCTGAGACCTAGACTCTAATAATTTGGGCATCTATTCTTGGGGATTTTACTACAACTTCTTCCTAGTTTCTTTTGTCTCTGATTATGTGGTATTGGTGAGATTTGTCAGAAGTTGACTTTTCTTTTTCTACCAATACAGCTTCTGAGCCCTGGTTAGGAGCCTTGATCTTTTAGCTAGAATCTCATTTTTCTGCTTGGCCATCATTTTTTAATGTTCATGTAATAAAGGGTTTCTTTCATTCCATGGTTGTTGTTCTGTCACTAAGTTGCATCTGACTCTTTGCAACCCTATGGACTACAGCATGCCAGGCTTCCCTGTCCTTCACTATCTCCCAGAGTTTGCTCAAACTCATGTCCATTAAGTTGGTGATGTCATCTAACCATCTTATCCTCTGTCACCCCCTTCTCCTTTTGCCTTGAGTCTTTCTCAGCATCAGAGTCTTTTCCAATGAGTCAGTTCTTCACATCAGGTGGCCAAAGTATTGGAGCTTCAGCTTTAGCATCAGTCCTTCCAATAAATATTCAGGGTTGATTTCCTTTAGGATTGACTGGTTTGATCTCTTTGTTGTCCAAGGGATTCTCAAGAGTCTTCTCTAGCTCCACAGTTCAAAAGCATCAATTCTTCGGTGCTCAGCCTTCTTTATGGTCCAACTCTCACATCTGTACATGACTGTTGGAAAAAACATAGCTTTGACTATATGGACCTTTGTCAGCAAAGTGATGTCTCTGCTCTCTAATACGCTAAGTTTGTCATAACTTTCCTTCCAAGGAGTAAGCATCTTTTAATTTCATGGCTGCAGTTACCATCCACAGTGATTTTAAAGCCCAAGAAAAGAAAATCTGTCACTGTTTACACTTTTTTGCCATGAAGTGATGGGACCAGATGCCATTATCTTAATTTTTTGAATGTTGAATTTCAAGCTACCTTTTTCACGCTCCTCTTTCACCCTCATCAAGAGGCTCTTTAGTTCCTCTTCACTTTCTGCCATTAGAGTGATATCATCTGCTTATCTGAGGTTGTTGATATTTCTCCTGGCAGTTTTGATTCCAGCTTTTCAGTATCCAACCTGATACTTCACATGATGTCCTGCACATAAAAGTTAAATAAACATGCTAACTGTTGCATTTTGACCAGCATACAGGTTTCTCAGGAGATAGTAGTACTACTATTGAATTTCAATGCTTCCCCCACCCCCATTGTTGTCGTTCAATCTCTAAGTCATGTCCGACTCTTTGAGACTCCCATGGACTGCGGCACACCAGGCTCCCCTGTCCTTCCCTATCTCCTGGAGTTTGTTGGAACTCATGTCCATGGAGTCAGTGATGCCATCCAACCATCTCATCCTCTGTCACTCCCTACTCCTCCTGCCCTCAGTCTTTTCCAGCATCAGAGTCTTTTCCAATGAGTCAGCTCTTCATCTTTATTTCATCAGTTTTTGGCAGATGATTGGTTTGCAGTGTCTGACTTCATTTTCCCTCATACCTCAGAATTCTCTTTTAACACTTCAATAATCAATTAGATTTCTGAATATTCTGATGAAAACAATAACATTTTTGCCTATTTCTAGATATAAAAGCTGACAGCAGACCTTTAAAGAAGGCTGACTACAAACATCCAAAGAACTGGCTATCCCCACCCCACTTACCTGCCTTATTAGACCTTTCATTTTCTGGGGTCTGTCGCTTCTTTATTTTTGATTTTAAAGACTAGTTTTCTCTTCTGGATATAATTACATCACATATAGATTAGTACGCACTTTGGCTTTCTGTGAACATCTTCTTGATTAATTTGGCTAATATTTTAAACAGTATTAATAATCTAGGATTTTATTTGGCCATTCTTAAATATTTATATGCTTGTTGTACAAGAATATCTTTTCTATGGTCACTATAGAAGCCACTTTATTGAGTTCAGAATTAAAACTGACGTATGATTTGCCATTTTTAGATTATTATCTTATTTCTGCTGTTCCTACCTATTTTGATATTTCAGAATAGGGATATTGTCTTTGGTTTTAACTTTTAAAGTATCAGTTTAAGACAATGACAAAATATTCTTTTCTTAGCTGGTATTTGGTTCCTCTTACCTAGCAAGCTTGGGAGAGAATTTTTAGATTAAAACAAATTCTACCCTGTTTAAGAGTAGAAGGAGTGTTCCACGGTTATTGTTTAATTGGTGAGTTCTGGTTTGGGCTGAATCTATGCTTTCACTTTTGAGGATCTGTCACATATTCAGGTTGTAGAGGAAAACAATTATAACTCAAATACGTGTTGTATTTTTGTTTGTTTACCTGAAATACTGAGAATTTCCAGAGTTTAGAGATACCCCATACTGTACATTTCAAAGGCAGCTGCAGGTGTGGGTTCAGTTGATTGTGTTGTAGAGAATATGAAATTTATGACATGCTGTCATAAAGTCCTTCTACACCATTGGGGAGGAGTGTGTGTGTGTGTGTGTGTGCAATTTCTCTCTTTGTGTGTATTATAGATTTGAGGAGACAAAAAGCATGCATTATGCACTGTGTTTTTATTTTCAAGATTTACGTACTGCATAAAATGTACACAGCCCTCCTCTTTCCTTCTGCTACCATAGAACATGTGTGGAAGGAACCTGACAAGACAGACAGCTACATTCTTGCCTAGTTCTCCGGGCCATATGGTACACTCTCATTAGCCATTCGGAGAAGGCAATGGCAACCCACTCCAGTGGGCTGCCATCTATGGGGTCGCACAGAGTCAGACACGACTGAAGCGACTTAGCAGCAGCAGCAGCATTAGCCATTACCAGCTCTCCCTTCTGTTCTTGTGTCACTTGTCTCTCACAGGTGTTTCTTTCATCTTTCTGTTTGCAACTAGCAATTACTCATACTCTGTGCCCACATTTCTAAATAACCCCTGTATTTGCTTGCATTATGTTTAAGAACCAATTTCCTCTTTTAAACCAATTACTGATGATTTTTTCCCCATCATCAGTATTTTTACAGAGCAGTTGAATTCTTTCAAGTTCAGGCTTAAAATTGTTGAAAGTCCGTATTTACCTAGTTAACATACATTCTATATGATGTTGCATAGTCAGTATATAATTATTGACTTTTTATTTTCTTTTATGATATCTTTGAAAGGTTGAGCAAATCAAAATATTTCTTTTTTCAGCTCTGTTAGGTCTGGATAAGACATGCCTAGATATTTATAGTTAGAAGCCTTCCAGTGAAACCACCATTTATTTTTTTTTTAATCCTTTCACTACCTGGTAATGATATTTAAACAGTGAAGTCATTCCCTGAGTGTTCTCTCTAATCTTTATGTTTTTGAGCACTCTTGTGTAACAAGACAGGAAAGAAAACAGAAGCAGTTATTATGTGAAAGAAAAAAATCATGAAAGAATTTAAGCAGTGTTTATATTAACTTCTATTCCTATTTTTAAAGTAAGCACGGTGTTAGCACAATTTTAAATATCCAAATGTAAACAAAGTCAGTTCTTTTCTTTATAAATTTATGGGAAATTCTTCCTAACACAGGATGGATACTATGACAATGTTATAATCTGGATTATACCTGCAAGTTTTTACTTATATTTGACTTTCATATTTCATAGATATTGGCATGTAGGTACTACTGGTAATAAGAATTGTCACAGAATTTTGATATCTTTTATGTCAAATTAAAGAAAATTGGTCACTCATTGGAAGAAGATATATAATGGGAAAGAAGTAATTAATCTTGTGAAACTCTAAATGAGACTGGCTATTATTACAATTAAGCTTGAATAAATGGGCTTCCTAGGTGGCATAATGGTAAGGAACCCACTTGCCAAAGCAGGAGATGTAATAGGCGCTGGTTTGATCCCTGGGTTGGGCAGATTCCCTGAAGGAGGAAATGGCAACTGACTCCAGTATTCTTGCCTGGAGAATCCCATAGACAGAGGAGTTTGGCGGGCCACAGCCCATAAGGTTGCAAAGAGTTGGACATGACTGAAGTGGCTTAGCATGCAACACGCAAACGAATCCAGGATGTTAGTTATGTCTTCCACGTTCCATTTTCTTGGGAGTAGAAATGCATGTTATTGCCTAGAGGATCTTATTACCAGTGATAGATGAAAGATAGATAGCCCTTGGTGCAGTGGCAGTGCATTTGGTAAAACTTTCACAGTATGAACTAGGATAGACTGGAATGTATACTGGTGAGAGGGATTCATTAACTGGCTCATTGTTTCAGGAATTTAGAAATATGAGAGGAATAGTAACTGTAATGACAGAGTTGGATGATGCTCTCAACAAAGATAAAGTGGAAAGTGGAGAGCAAATATTCGGCAATTCAAAGCTAAATATGAAAGATCAGATTCTCTGAAGGAAGACTTGGCTATACCATGGAATTATGTATGGCGATGTGTGCCCAGTTCTTTTTCCAAAGGGAGCTATGGACATTTAATCAGGTAACTATAAAATGTGGAAAAGGGAATGCCCAAACATTTTGGGAACTAGATACAGGGTCAGATAGAATTGTTTAGCTCTGCCTACCACTCCCTGAACAAATGGTAAATTGTTCATCATATTTCATCTGAGGAGGAATCACGGAGATTAGCACCATCCTTAGAGACATAGAAACCCAGGATGGTGGTTCCCATTGTATTTCCATTTATCTTACCTTTCCAGTCTTGGACCTGCTAAAACCTGGTGGATCCTTGAGGATGTTATCAGATTATCACAACCTCAACCAAGTTGTAGCCCCAGTTTTAGCTGCTGTGCCAGGCATGATATTGTTGCCAGAGTACATTTATACAAAGTTGGGCACATTGCTTGTGGTGATTAATCTGGAGAATGCATTCCTTCCAGTCTTAACAGAAAAGAGGATCAGAAAGTTTACATCTACATAAAACAGATTACAGAATACTTTTACCTTTCCCCCAAGATATAAACTCTCCTGCCTTCTGGCAGAATGTAAGCTCTGCTGTTCTCTGCTAACTCCACTCAGCCCACTCAGTGCTTCTGCCCATCCATTTCAGTCTCTTTAGTCTCAACCTCATAGCACCTTAACTTCTGTTCCTTTTTAACACTGTGACCTTCTGTATGATAGATAGTTTCTTCAGGCTTCATTTCTACCTTAATAAATGGGAATAATAATTATGCCTCATAAATGAGATCAGTTTTGTGTTAAAAGTTAGGTGAACATGGATAAGACCTGGTGGCTCAGACTTTGTGATAATGTAATCAGGGTCTGTCTTAGCCTGGGCTGCTGTAACAAAATGCCACAAACTTGTCAGCAACACAAATTTCATTTCTCAGAACTCTGGAGGCTAAAAGTCCACAATCAGAGTGCTGGCATGGCTGGTTTCTGATGAGAGCCCACTTCTGGGTTGTAAACTCCTGACCTCATGCTCATTCTCACATGATGGAAAAGAAGAGCAAACTGGCTCTCTAGACTCTACTTAAAATGGGGCCAATCCCATTTATGAGGGCTCTACCTTCATGATCTAATAATCTCCCCAAAACTTACCTCCAAATACTATCACATGGGGTTTAGAGTTTCAACACATAAATTTTGGGGGAGCACAGTCAGTTAATTGCAGGATCTAATGAGGAAAATAAAATGGAATGTGCCTTAAGTAGCAAAAGAGAGGAAATTTCCATAGGTGATGCTGGAGATGAGAACCAAACAAGGAATGCTGAGGACCCAGAAACTGACAGCAGCAGAAGTGTTCATCCCCCACTAGGCTTGAAAGACAAAGGAATGAGATAGACTGGTGTTGTCAGAACTCAGAGGTTAGGTTGACTTGAACCTAACCTCTGGAACCACAGTGGGCTTGAATGGTGGGAGCTGAAGCCAAAGAGGAAATTCAGCCTTTCTCAAAAGAGCTGAGAAAAGCAAAGGATGGAGAGATGAAGAGAGAATTACTAGAGTTGCTCTGTTTTCCCTACCCTCCAGTATCTTGCCTCTCAATGACCAGAAGTCAGTTGACATTGAGCCAGGGAAACACCACCTGCAGAGGCCAGCTCAGAGCACAGGAAAAATCTGAAGCCAACAGTGTTTTCATCTTTAGGAGATCACACGGCATAAGGCCACATCACTGTGGGTAGGAGTGGGTGTGGGGTGTCCCATGGAGGTCCTGCTGTTGCCACTATCAGCTTTTCTGGAATTGATTCTGATTTAGGCAGTGAGGAACTGGAAAAGAAAACTAATGGAACACTAGGCAGCAATAGGAAATGAGTTTCAAATGCATTATGCTAAGTGAGAGATGCTAGACATAAAGAATATGTATACTGAGTGATTCCTTTTATATAAAATTCTAGAAAAGACAATAGTGATGGAAAGCAAATCAGTGGTTTTGGGAGGCCAGGATATGGAGGGAGAGGAGTAACTGCAAAGTGGAATGAGAAAAATATTTTAGGATAATGAGAATATGTTGTAATTGTGGTGTTAGTTGCATAACTGCATATATTTCTAAAAGTTTATCTAATGGCACATGTAAAATTGATGAATTTCATTTTATGTAACTACCAGTAATGCTGACCAAAACAAGTAAAATCAAATATACGCAAGTAATTTTAATATATATTTATTTTAAAGGGATGTTAATTGATTTCTCAAACATGTCTCCCAATTTATTATCATTTACTATTGTATTCTGTTCTCACAAATCAGCATATAGATTGCTATCATGTGGGAGACTAATTTTCTAACCCATCCTTTGATTATGTTAGAGAAGTCAAAACTCAGTTTTTCTAAAGTCACATTTAAAACTGTAGTTCTAACAGTGCATACTCATCTGAATGATTGAGAAAATTTTCCACTTTTTATCCAGCATTTAATCATGGAAGCCCAGTTAAGAGTGTATGGTTCATATGAGGCACATGTTAGCGTTTGACATCAGGTGCGTTAATGATTAATTTTCTACAACATCTAAACAAGGCATGTTAGAGGGGAAATGACTGTCAAGAACTCTGGATTCCACATGAAAGACTCGTTTCAGGAAATTATTTTCTGAATCAAACCGTATAACTCCATGACCTCCCTGGAGGGAAAACTTGAAGTACTCTTGCCTAAAATAGCAAAGTTGGACTTCTAAATTATGGAAAATGACAAACACATTGAAAACCTGGAAGAAACTTCTTGGGAGATTAAAACAAACATCACAAAGTACAGTGCATAGAAAAGAGCTGATTAAATTCAATATCATTATGAAAAAGATGGGTGGTACAATTTCAAAACCTAATAATATCATAGACTGACTGGAATGTTTGGAAACACTCCTTAGTGGAATTTTGGCAAGGCTGATGGAGGAGTTGATAACTTAATGTTGTGTGGAACTTACTTTCAGATACCAGTACTGTAGATAAGATCCATAATGTGGGATTAAAGAGGCCCTGTAACCAGAGAAAAATCGTGGTAGGTAGAGATTTGAACTCCGGATGTGAGAGAGACCCTTCAGTCAGAAGGAAGATCCTTGTCTTCTTGGACCTAAGCCTGGAGATGCAGACTAGGGAGGGAAACTGCCTGAAATACCGCAGAGGGCATACTTATTGCTTCCTGTATAATTGTCAGTGACACAACAGGAGCAACTTATCTCCTTTGACATATTGAAGGCACACAAAGACTGCTGGGGAGGAGGCCTCTTGACATCACTCAGACGCTGATCTTGCCTCTAAAATAAATTCAAAGGAACTTTTATGTTTCCTAGAACTAGAGAATTTCTTTGATGCTAATCACACTTTAGCTGTTTGGAATTGTTCTATCTTTCAGGAGTCTTCATGTTCTTCATAATTTATCTCAGTCATAATGAGCATAATTAGAAGTTTGTCTTTTTGTGATCTTTTAGCAATTTAAAATATATCATTAAATATTGCAATAAATATGAAGGGTGAGCTTTCTGCATTAATAGTGCTCAATAATATATTTTAATTGCATTATGAAAATGCATTTCATAATGCATTTTCAGCATTATGAAAATATTTTCCAATGTCACTTTGGGGAATCAGGAGAGTTAGGCCTTTGTCAATGAAGTTTGTAGAACTTTGTTTATATCAGTGTGGTAATACAGTGGAGAGGTAAAATGTCATTTCTCAAGCTGTAATACAGAAACTTGATAGGCATGAAACTTTATCATTCTGAAACATGTTTTTGGTTAATCAGACTGTAACTTAAGTGCTGCACTAATAGAATTTTAAATCAGTAAGTTATTATCACTCACAATAGATATATTGATTAGGGAAAACATAAAGATTTTACTCACTAGATTCTTATTTCAAATCCTTTCTGTCATTGAATTGTGAGTTTAAGTGCATTTTGTTTTGTGTCTTTGTATTCCGTACAGCTCTGTTTCCTTTGAACACATAGATATTCTAGATAAGACTGTCAGACTAAAAGATAGAGTGACTCTTGGGAGGTATTGGGGGAAAACCTGCACTGAGAATCTGAACAGATGTTAGAAATATGCTTTAATCCCTCAAGGCTCTTCAGATGTCAGTTGGCTTATGTTTCTGGACATTATCTGCTGGATCACATTGAGCTATCTCAATTTTATATTCCCAGGGATTGATTTCATTAATGAAGAACATGCCAGGACTTGGGATTATCTACAATGAAAGATGATTTCTTCAGGCCTGGTGAGCTGAAAGATGACTAGATGACCACTTTGCGAATAGAAGAAATTAAAGCTCAGGGCTGGTGTGAAGACTTTTAACAGCAAGCTGAAAAAACAACTGGACACACGTCAGAACTTTCTGGCAAGTGTTTACAATCAACTGGAACAATTTCAGGGCACATTAGGAAGAGGAGGAGGAAGAGGCCTGAACTGCTGCTGTGAGAAACTGGTGCACGGAGTTCTCATCTTACAGCAATTAAATGCCAAACATTCCCCCATCTACAGAGAGAATGATGTTGGGTTGAGTGAATGCTTAGAGTAAAAAAATATGTGTTACAGAAACAAACAGGAAATATGGCTAGGAAGTAAGGACGTATTCTGATCTGGCTTGTGAACTTTATGTTCAAACATCTTACTACTTTCTGAGCTAAAGGCAATAAGAGTTTAAATCCATCTATGACATTAGAATTTAATTTCCACGTTATTACTCAGAAACTAAGTGGCTTGTGGAGGTTCAGAGTAGTAATTGATACTTATTTAAATAGATACCTAGAACATTTAGTATGTTGTCTGATGTCTGAATTACAGCAATTTTAACCTGCAACTATTTCCCAGGGTTTCTTAGTGCATTAGTATTGGGACAGGTTTTATGTTGGAACAGACAGCTTTGGTCAAATGATATTCTGCAGCCATGTGTGCTAAAAGAGAATCCTATGGGCATCCCAGGAACACTACAAAAATGAAGTTTTTATATACTTTCTTACAAAATATTAAATATCACTCTGATAAAGAGCTATTATTCTCTTATTTCCATTAAGGGATTGAGGATATTTCACTAAATCTTGAATAAGATTCTTTGGCATTCCCTGGGGGAATAAAATTCATTTGGAGATAAGCTTTTATTTTTTGTTTTTTTGTTGTTTTCTATTTTATTTTCTCATATAACTTAGGAATGATGTGTATCTGCTGTGTCCTCTATTAAGGCTAGTTTACTCCTCTTTCTAGAGCTATTTTTAGCTATTAGACTTTTGACACATTTTTATTCCCAAACATGTGAGAACAAAGCATGCTTTCCAAAAGAAAATTCTAGATTCCAATTCTGTTGAATAGTTCAGTCTCAGTTCAGTTCAGTTCAGTTCAGTCGCTCAGTCGTGTCTGACCCTTTGCGACCCCATGAATCGCAGCACGCCAGGCCTCCCTGTCCATCACCAACTCCCGGAGTTCACTCAGACTCACGTCCATCGAGTCAGTGATGCCATCCAGCCATCTCATCTTCTGTCGTTCCCTTCTCCTCCTGCCCCCAATCCCTCCCAGCATCAGAGTCTTTTCCAATGAGTCAACTCTTCGCATGAGGTGGCCAAAGTACTGGAGTTTCAGCTTTAGCATCATTCCTTCCAAAGAAATCCCAGGGCTGATCTCCTTCAGAATGGACTGGTTGGATCTCCTTGCAGTCCAAGGGACTCTCAAGAGTCTTCTCCAACACCACAGTTCAAAAGAATCAATTCTTCGGTGCTCAGCTTTCTTTATAGTCCAACTCTCACATCCATACATAACTACTGGAAAAACCATAGCTTTGACTAGATGGACCTTTTTTGGCAAAGTAATGTCTCTGCTTTTTAATATGCTGTCTAGGTTGGTCATAGCTTTTCTTCCAAGGAGCAATTGTCTTTTAATTTCATGGCTGCAGTCACCATCTGCAGTGATTTTGGAGCCCAGAAAAATAAAGTCTCTCACCATTTCCATTGTTTCCTTATCTATCTGCCATAAAGTGGTGGGACCGGATGCCATGATCTTAGTTTTCTGAATGTTAAGTTTTAAGCCAACTTTTTCACTCTCCTCTTTCACTTTCATCAAGAGGCTCTTTAGTTCTTTTTTGCTTCTGCCATAAGGGTGGTGTCATCTATGTTTCTGAGGTTATAGATATTTCTGTCAGCAATCCTGATTCCAGCATGTGCTTAATCCAGCCTGGCATTTCGCATGATGTACTCTGCATATAACTTAAATAAACAGGGTAACAACAGACAACCTTGACGTACTCCTTTCCCAGTTTGGAACCAGTCTGTTGTTCCATGTCCAGTTTTAACTGTTGCTTCTTGAGCTCCATACAGATTTCTCAGAAGGCAGGTCAGGTGGTCTGGTATTCCAATCTCTTAAGAATTTTCCACAGCTTGTTGTAGTCCACATAGTCAAAGGCTTTGGCATGGTCAATAAAACAGAAGTAGATGTTTTTCTGGAATTCTCTTGCTTTTTGATGATCCAGTGGATGTTGAAAATTTGATCTCTGGTTCCTCTGCCTTTTCTAAACCCAGCTTGAACATCTGGAAGTTCTCAGTTCACATACTGTTGAAACCTGGATTGGAGAATGTTGAGCATTAATTTGCTGATGTGTGAGATGAGTGCAATTGTGTGGTAGTTTGAACATTCTTTGGCATTGCCTTTCTTTGGTATTATGTATAAAGAATCAAAACAGCTTTCCTGAGTGTCAGAAATTTTATAAAATAGTCTAAAAAGTTAAATTATTATGCATTGGTTTATTGAACTGTGGGAAACTACCATGAGGCTTTCATTTATTTCTAGTCACAGTCTGCAGTCATGACTTGTTAACTACCCTATCCCTCATATAAGCCCACCTTAGGCAGATTGTACATTCTTATGGTCACTCTCCATCATAAAAAAACATGTCATGTTCTTAATTCTCATCTTCTTCTCTTAATTACTCGTCTCTTGCAACTTTGTCCCAAAGACTTAAATTGGAGGAGAAATGTCTGTTTTTTCACTCTTTCCTCTTTCTTCTCTCTCTCTTTGTTTTCTCTCCTTTGTTTTTTAAAAAAAGAAGATGGGGAGGGCTGAATGTCTAGAATGAAACTCAAATTGTTTGTTCTTTTGCCTTTTGATGTTCTTCTTGGCAAGAGAGTTTGATGGCAGTTCTCCTTTAGAGTGCATATTTGAATTTCTTGGGGTGGTTCGTGTTTAGGAGTGGGATCTGCCCATTTCAAGGTTCCCTGATGTGAGGGGCCAAGTCCCATTTTATTTCTTCCTAATCACTTCTCAGACTTTGTTCCTGAATGTTCACTGCAGCAGGCCTAGATTGCCACCCTGGGCTTGGAACAACCGGACTCAAGACTAGATATTTTCCATGGGATTCAACTGACCTGCCTCCTTTTTGTTCCTCATGGTGATAGTTCAGATTTTCCACAGCTGCCCCCTCTTCTGATTTCCCTCTCCCTCCACCCGTTCTCCTTTCCTCTCGTTCAATACAATAATGAAAAATCAATAAGCCTACTTACTAATTTAGTGCCCAACTAGGGTTGGATGACTCATAAGCTGGAATCAAGATTGCCAGGAGAAATACCAACAACCTTAGATATGCAGATGATACCACTTTAATGGCAGAAACTTACGAGGCACTAAGGAGCTTCTTGATGAAAGTGAAAGAGGAGAGAGAAAAACGTGGCTTGAAACTCACCTTCACTTCATAAAACGAAGATCATACTATCTGTCCCATCACTTCATGGCAAACAGATGGGGAAAAAAGTGGAAACAGTGCCAGATTTCATTTCTTTGTCTCCGAAATCCCTGCAGATGGTGACTGCAGCCATGAAATTAGAAGACACTTTCTCCTTGGAAGAAAAGCTATGACAAACCCAGACAGTGTGTTAGAAAGCAGACACATCACTTTGCTGACAAAGGTCCATATAATCAAAGCTGTGAGTTTTCCAGTAGTCATGTACAGATGTGAGAATTGGACCATAAAGATGTCTGAGTACCGAAGAATTGGTGCTTTCAAATTGTGGTTCTGGAGAAGACTCTGAGAGTCCTTTGGAAGCAAGAAGATCAATCAATCCTAAAGGAAATTCACTCTGAATATTCTTTGGAAGGACTGATGCTGAAGCTGCAATACTTTGGCCACAGATGGGAAGAGTCGACTCGTTGGAAAAGACCTGGTGCTGGGAAAGATTGAGGACAAGAGAAGTGGGTGACAGACGATGAGAGTTGGATGGCATCACCAATTCAATGGACATGAATTTGAGCAAACTCTGGGAGATAGTCCAGTTCATGAGGTTGCAAAGGGTTGGACATAAAATACCAGTTTCCTTTTTTTTTTTTTGCAGGCTCCTCTCCATGAATCCTGTCTCCCCAGGTTGGCATTGGGAAAGGCAGGAAAAAAATAACAATCCTTCCCCACAACTCCAACAATTTTATTCCTATTCCCCTCTACTTTCCCCATCCCTGCTTATGCAACTAGATGGAAGGGCTTGTGGAGATTATTAAGGAGGAGTGGGTTTAGCCACCACTTAATAACGTCTGGAAGATGAGTTCCATTGTTTGCAGTTCTCTTCAGATTGATTAATATAGGATATCTTTTTGTATCTCAGGCTTGAATCTTGGTCACCAATTCCAGGGTAAGAAAAAAAATCCCATTCATCACATTGCTATGCTTACAGAAAAACAATTTGTAGTATTCTCTATACATCAATCCATAAGGCATTATAAGTACTCCTGTCATTGGCTGTGCTTATGTTCACTTGTAATCTCATATTGTTCATGAAAGAATGATTGTAAACTTTTAAAGATTATCCAGGGATGTGATTTTTTTTTTAGCAGCTGATTTTTTTTTTCTCCATCAGTCCATGATCTTTAAATCTGACACTAATGGCTGTTAACCACATTCTCCATAAAATTCTTCCTAATTTCATGTTCTGAGCTCCCAGATATAATACGTTTCAAATTTTCTTTACATCATTCTCCTATACACACTCTTTAACAAAAAATAGATTTACCTTCTTCCTTGCTGTTATGGCTTACCATTCTAGACTGATGTTTGTAAACTTAAGTTGCTATAAAAGTGTGACTCCAGTTTGATTCAAACACACATTTATGTGTATTAGCCAGACTGACTAATCTGATTTAAAAGGAACTTTCACAGAGCTTTCACCAACTTTAGAACACTGTACTCATTCAGTATTTACCTCAAAGACAGACTCTGCAACACTTTCAAGGCTTCAACAGTGCTGTCCTTTTGTCTCTTTCTAGTTTTTTTTCAGCTCTTTGCCTCCCAAGCTTTGCTTCAGGCATTCCTGTATCCTCTTGTCCTTGGTGTCTTGGGAATATACGCTTTTTCCGGTCTCTGTGTTTTAGCAAATACTTCCCCTCCTAATAAGAAAGCCTCCGAACTTCACTCACCTGCCCAAATAATGAGTTTTAAATATTATACTCTGTCATGAAATATTTCTGGATAGCTCTAGCTTATAGAGATCTTTTCTCGATTACTACATCTTATGGGTAGACCTCGTTTTGTTAGACTTTTCATTCAATATGTTTCCTGCTATGTTTGTTCCTCCTTGGATTTAAATATTTTGAATCATTAATATGTTAATACTTACTGAGGTTGGTGACCATATCTTAGATTTCTTTACATGCCTTGAAAGAGCTAGCATATACAAGTAGATAATATTTTTAAAAGTATAGTTTATTGTGCTCAGTTGCTCAGTTATGTCTGACTCTTTGTGACCCCATGGACTGTAGCCCGCCAGTCTCCTCTGTCCATGGGAATTTGTAGGCAAGAATACTGGAGTGGGTTGCCATTTCTTTCTTCAGGGTATCTTCCTGAACTAGGGATCGAACCTGCATCTCCTATGTCTCCTGCATTGGCAGATGGGTTCTTTACCCGCTGAGCCTCAAAGAATATATAATACAGTGCAGCAGAAAGAGCTCCTGGCAAGCCCTCAAAATAGCAGTGTGGTCTTGGGAAATACTGCTTTCTGTCTTAAACCTCAGTTCTCTGGTCTGTAAGATAGGAAAGTAATGTCCCTTCTGTCTACTCTGAAATATTATTAGAAGTTGTGAATAGGATGTGAAGAGTTTTTAAATCTGAAAATAAGGATTTGCCTATTACTTTAAATACATTTAGAAAAATCTGCCTAAACTTACTGTAAGTTCAATATAAAGAAAACACAAGAGTTGGATGGAAATGGAGATTTTTCATTTTCTATACTCGAAAGGACAAATTGCTTATGCCTTTCTATAGAAAAATTTTCAGGTTTGAGGACATAAATTTATTTTATCAGTTTAGTAGATGAGGGTGTTGCTGCACACAGCAAAATTTTGTGTCTTATATAAGACCAGTGGCAGAACTAGAAATATACAAACCTTAAGGGCACAACAGAGGATGAGATGTTGAATGGCATCACCAACTCAATGGACACGAGTCTGAGTAAACTCCTGGGAGATGGTGAAGGACGGGGAAGCCTGGCGTGCTGCAGTCCATGGGGTCACAAAGAGTCAAAGACAACTCAGTAACTGAACTATGACTCCTGGGGGTCTGAATATCTACTTAAGTTTTCTATACTCTTGTAAAATGAATAAAGCAACTAAGAGTTTGAAAAAAATTAGTTTTGAAATATGGGGTTTTATACTTTAATACATCTGAAATCTAATTTTTCTAAATTTAAAAATACGTCCTCTGTAGTTTTGTTTAGCATGATTTGAAGACAAAGAAGGAGTTGATGATAGTGAAAAAGAATGTACAGTATTCTGCCTGGTATTATTGAAGGAAGTTCCAGGGTTTGCATTTAGGGAGATCAACTTCTAGTCTGCCTTTTGGGTTTATAACTTATGAAAGATGACTGAAACATTTGAAAACAATTAAGTACACTTTCTTATTCTGTGACTAATAATTCACCTTAAAATGTTGGAGAACAGTGCACACCCAGAACTGTAACTACATAGATTTAGATCAAGTTGACTTTTTATTTCCTTAACATTCTGGCTTATTCTGTTGAGGCTTGTGATGCAATTCTCAGCAGAGAAATAGACAAATGCCAGCATATCCATACAGTATCACATCAGAATGGGAAGAATGTGCTTTGTTTCACAACCTCTCCATTGTGGTAAAGCAGCACTGGGACCAGGCTAAGGAAATGCTGACTCAGTGTTTCCCATCTTAGAATTTTAACAGCAATACCACAGACCTTCCTACCCCCTTGCCAGGGAAAATTGCCTTTATTTGGCACAAATAATTTAAGTATATCTTATTGCTAAATTAGTATTCACTTCTAAATTCCTGAACATGTTTACCACAAACACATTGTTCCTTCCAGCTTAAATAATATATTACTTTAGGGACTAATTCTGTGGCTTTTACTTAGGAAATATAGTCCCAGAAGTAAGTCAGTTCTAGGCTGTAAATTCACTCTAGTTCCATCATTTTTTTCCCCAATTCAAGTGCTGTTCTCAGCCCGTGTTAATAATGAAGATTTGTTCGAAGGGTCCTGGATGTGATTATTGTTTTTATTTTTGAAATGGGAGTTAGAGTTTGTTAACATAATTTCTTTGTTAGTTTACTGATTACACTAAACTTTTTTAGACAGAATTTTTTAAAAATAATAACTGACTTTTTTTTATACTGAGGAATAAAAATTGGTGAACAACTTTCTGTATAAATTATTTATCTCCCTTGCTGTAATCTCAGTACCTTTAAAAACACAGATTAAACCCATTAGAAAAGTTAGTTAAAACCACTTTCTACTTTTAGAAAAAAATCTCAAAACTTTATCAAGATGCATAGATCACCTTTGCATTTTGTGTTTTGCTTTTCCCCATCTGTATACAAGACATGTTCATGTCCTGTAGTTACTGATTTGATTAATATTACTTTTATCACCATCATGCTCTTTCCCCTCAGCCACTTTCTTGATTCAGTTCCTCACTGTCTCTTTCATTTTGAATTTCATCAGTTGCTGGACTGATCTTCTTCTTTAGTTTCATTTTAAGCTGTTAGTAATAAATATTTGCACTCTTCAGCAGTATTTTCAATTCTTCTCCCTCCAGCACATGGTAAGGCTGCACTGTTTTGTGTCCCTGTATGAAATATGAGCTGTGACGTGTGTCTCTTCTTGTTGGGAACCTCCAATGGCTGAAGTCACCATGCCCCCTACCCTCCTTTGCTATTATTGCCAGTGGTGCTCATGTGTGAAGCCTTTGTCAGCCAGCATCCTTGAATGAGGATGAAATGGAATAGCACTCTTGCCTCCACCCTAAACCCCAGACAAACCAAGAAATAAACTTTAATTTTTTAAGCCGCTGAGAATTTTAGATTTGTTTTTGACTGCAACGTAACATAAACATTCTTTACTGATAGACTGTCCCACTCAGAAAAGAAATCTTTGAAGAGTGGTTTTTTTCAATATGCAAATCTTTTGATGTTACTACTGTGTTCAGAATTCTTTGGTGGGGCCCCAAGATAAATAAATAAAAACAAAATTCCTATCTCTGGTACCAAAGGCCCTTTATGAACTGGCTTCTAACTTTTAAAATCAATAAGAGTTTAATAATGTGATAAATTTTCAAAATATGTAAAAATATAAATCTTCTATGTATAATATAATGGAGTTTCCCAGGTTACTCAGCAATAAAGTATCCGCCTGCCAATGCAGAAGACACAGGTACAATCTCCAGGTTGGGAAGATCCCCTGGAGAAGGAAATGGTAACCCACTCCAGTATTCTTGCCTGGAAAATCCCATGGACAAAGAAGCCTGGCAGGCTACAGTCTATAGGGTCACAAAAGAGTTGGACACAATTTATCAACCAGACAACAATGACAATAATCTTCTTTCATTCAATCAACTAATATTTACTGAGATGTAGGCATCTAAACCTTTTGTATTCATAACAATCAGAGGGTAAAGTATATTTATTGTGACAAATGGAAGGAGCTTGTGTTTGGGCATTTCAAAGAGCTGGGTGGGGAATCCTGCCAGCGGCACTTAATAGTTGCATCATCTGAGACCTGGTTTTTAACTGCTCTGAATTTCAGACCCCTCATACAGAATAAGGATGACAATCCCTACCATAGACAACCGGCAAAGAAAACCTCTACCACAGAGGTTTTAATTAAGCCATACATTGAAAGGGCTTGGCATGGAAGCTCAGTTATTACTGGTTCAGTCTTTTGCAGGTGAGAATATAGAAGCTCAGAGTTGAACATCAAATGGGTTTCTACACTTTTCCAGGTTTTGCCCTTTCAGGCTTTGTACATTCAAAACTGATTTAAATTTCCTTTTCCTTCCAGATTGTCATTTTCTGTAGTTTCTTTTCTTTATTCTTCAATATCTATGAACCCTGCTTTGTTTGGGGGAGGAGAGGCTGCACAGAGGCAAGATTGAGATCACAAGATCACTTGAGCATTCTCAGGGTCCTCTGGAATCTTTAGATGGGAATTTGGACAGTATGGCGGAAGCATCCCTCATCACTTCTAAAAGATGTGTATCTTTCATTCTATCCATAAAAACTGCTTTAGGGAAGAACTTTCCTGTGACTACAGGTTAAAAAAACAAACAACCAACCAAAACCCTGACAATTAAGGCTCATAGACACAAGGAAGATTCTTTTCTGTAATGGTGACATATGTTAAGGCAATATATCAGGGCAGCTTGGGATTTATTGGCAGCTCAGCAAAATAAAGAAACCAGATACTTCTTAAGGTTACTGTCTTTATATTGTCAGTTGTCTTTTCTTAACACCAGAAATTTTAAAGAGATAGGAATTAGAGTGTCTGTTAATGTCATTTAGCTTTTGGAATATAGGATATATGCTTGCTGCTTAGGGAATCATTTCTCCCTCCTGAACAAAGAAATGTTGGCATTTTTTAGTGGTGAAACTCCTAAATTTCATTCACTTCTTTACCATATATCAACCATTATGCCATCATAAAAATTGTGTTTTAGAAAACTCAATAATGTAAAAGCATTGGAAAATGGTAATCTTAGGTAGAGAAAATACGTGAAAAAATGTATGTGCTATTTAGGCATGATTTACAAGGAAAAAAACCGATCTAAATTTTTACATGGAAATACAGAAGAGTGTTCTTTAGTTTCTATTTCTTAATTTACTGTATTTTTAAAGTTTTTCAAAGACCCACATATTTTATTGCTATTATAAATATAATTACTCATATATATATGAAATTTATCTATTTTGCATACTTCTATAATTGGTGACATTATTGAATTCTTATTAATTCTTATTAGTGCTGGTAATTTCTCTGTTGACTTACAATTTAGCAGCCCATAAACATGTTAAATAGTAGTCAATAACCATGAATTAGTTGTGATTTTAAAAGAAATTTTCTAATGTTTTATTATAGGTATGCTAGCTCTAATTTTTGCGACTTCACTTTCACTTTTCACTTTCATGCATTGGAGAAGGAAATGGCAAGCCACTCCAGTGTTCTTGCCTGGAGAATCCCAGGGATGGGGGAGCCTGGTGGGCTGCCGTCTCTGGGGTCGCACAGAGTCGGACAAGACCGAAGCGACTTAGCAGCAGCAGCTCTCATTTTAAATATATAGGTATCATTTATTAAGTTACAGAAAGCAGTTCCAAGGTGGCTCAGTGGTAAAAAATCCACCTATCAATGCAGGAAATATGGGTTAGATCCCTGGGTTGGGAAGATCCCCTGGAAAAGAAAATGTCAACCCACTCTAGTATTCTTGCTTGGGAAATCCCATGGACAGAGGAGCCTGGTGGGCTGTAGCCCTTGGGTCTCAAAACAGCTGTACATGACTTAACGGCTGAACAACAACACATTGATATTTATAGATATTTTTAGATTTTGGGATTATCTTTAAAAGCTTCATAAAATGAACTGCAGCCTTCTACCTTTTTTATGCCTCAACATATTTTATAGAATAAATATTATCTGTTCCATGTAAATTTGAGTGAATACACCCATGACATTGCTAAAACTGGGATAAATACTTCTTTTGTTACTTTAAAAATCCTTTTATGATTAACAGTATAGTCAGTTATTTGATTTCTTTCTTTTCAATAATAATAGTTCATTTTTCCTAGAAAAACATTAATCTCCTGCAGTTTCCAAATTGAATACCAATGATATTTTATGCAATTTTATGACCATTTTAATATTTATCTTTCTGTAGTCTTAGCCCCTTCTCATTTGCAGGTTGTGTGTGTGTGTGTGTGTGTGTCTGGTAGTTTAGGTTAGCCAAAGGTTACTTCCACCTGGAAGAGACACAGTTTTTTCCAGATTATCTCTCTTTGTTTCCTCTTTGACTGGATACCTCCTACTCATTCGTTATGGCTCAGCTTAAATAGAACTTCCTTAGGAAAGTCACTCTGATTGCCTCAGTTCAGTGAGGTTCCAACTACAGTCTGCCATATCTCACTGTATAGTTCACTTTGGCTAACTTTAATTAAGCAGTAGATGCAGAAAAATAGTAAGATAAAACAGAGTACCTACATATATATGTGGCTCGGAAGGGTTTCTGGGGATCTGGTAATTTTTAATTTGGTGATAAATGAATTTTTCACTTAATGATAATTGATTGAACTCTACAATTGCTTTTATACATCTTGTAGATTTTTTATGTTATATTTCACAATAAATGATTTTAAAACTTGATACACTATTCTTACTTTTCTCATTTTCTCCTGGTGAGAACTTCACCACAGAGTTGACCATTGTCCAAAGACAGGACTTGGGCACTACTGATATGACAATTTGGAATTCACAAAAGATTTAAAGTAGGAAACTCACAATAAAATTTAAGAAGAGCAAATAAAGAAGTAGGGAAACAAGTTATGAAGCCATTTCAGTAGTTCTCATGACACTTTGTTTCTAGAAAAGATGGAGTTAGAGGAACTAAATTTACCTTGATGCCTTTTTGAACAAAATCACAAAGTATGTGAGAGAATGGTTTTAAAGGCATTGTATATAAGGCAGTCAAGGACAGTGATTCTTGAGACACTGGAAACACATGAGGTGAGGTCTACAGTTTCCCAAGTGAATTTCTTGATAGGGAGTCCAAGTTCTTGTGTAGGAAGGAGGAATCCAGGCAGAGTCCAGTAGACTCCTTAAATTGATAAGATGGAGCTGACCATCTAGGGAGACTAAGGCAGTTAGAGTTCATAGGACAAAATATTGGAGAGGAAAGAGCTACACAGAAAGACAACTTCTAAGATACGCAGAGAGCCGCCCTCTAGTATTCAGCTGAATATTCATCAGCTCATTCATGTAAGGAAACTATCAGATTAATCCAAAAGGATTAGAGAGAACAATGCCCAAGATTCATACAAGAACTGGAATAGTGCCTGTTCCTACCAGTCAGACTGGAAAACCTTATGATACATGAGGCTTTAGGCAGAGCACCCAAGAGAGTCTTGGTTCATTAATGGCCTGAAGGCTTCTCTGATTCTGCCTAACAAAGCTTAAAAACAAAACATAATAAACTCATTTGCATCCCAGAACAAAATTCAAGAATATTTATGGGAATACAAAAATAGCATCGAGTAAGGTAAAATTCATAGTGTTTGGCATTTAGTTAAAAATTATTCAATTTTCAGAAAAGAAAAATATGACCCATAATAAATAGAAAAGACCAATTAAAATATACCTAAAATTTAAACAGATGCTAGAATTAGCAAACAAGGACATAAAAAATTATAACTATATATTTTATATATTCAGAATGTTATACAGAGACATAAAAACTTTTAAAAATTCAAACAAGCTCTTCCCTACAAATATTACAATGTCTGAGATAACAAATACACTGGTGGAAATGTAAGTTGATGCAGCCACTATGGAGAATAGTATGGGAGTTCCTTTAAAAACTAATAATAGGGTTGTTATAGTGTCATCTACGCCACTCCCACTTTTCTGGATATATATGAAAAGATGTATCCAGAAAAGACAAAAACTCTCATTTGAAAAGATACACATACCCCAATGTTCATAGCAGCTCTATTTCTGTAGCCAACATATGGAAGCAACCTACATGCCCATCAACACATGAATGGATAAAAAAGATATAATGGAATATTAGTCATAAAAAGGAATGAATGCCATTTGCAGTAACGTGGAAGGGCCTAGAGATTATCCTATTAAGTGAAATGACTCAGAGAAAAATAAATGATATCACTTATAAGTAGAATCTAAAACAGTGATACAATGAACTTATTTACAAAACAGAAATAGACTCACAAGACATAGCAAAGAAGGTCATCAAAGGGTAAGGGTGGGAGAGGGATAAATTAGGAGTTTGGGATTAACAGATTCACACTACTATATACAAAATAGATAATAAGATCCTGGTACAAAGAACTATATTCAATATCCTATAATGAACCATAATCTTCCCTGGTGGCTCAAACGGTAAAGCGTCTGCCTGCAATGCAGGAGACTGGGGTTCAATTCCTGGGTCAGGAAAATCCCCTGGAGAAGGAAATGGCAATCCACTCCAGCACTCTTGCCTGGAAAATCCCATGGACGGAGGAGCTTGGTAGGCTACAGTCCATGAGGTCACAAAGAGTTGGACACGACTGAGCTACTTCCTTTCACTTTTCATTTTCACTTTCAATGAACCATAATGGAAAATAATATGAACATATATATATATATATATATATATATATATACACACACACACACATATAACTGAACCACCTTGCTATATGCTTGAAATTAGCACAATATTGTAAATCAACTGTATTTCAGTTTAAAAATCTTATATGCAACAAACATAAGTTAAAAAAAAACTGGAACAGTATTTTCCTAGAAAAGGACATTATAATAATTGTCTTTAAATATTGAGAGGATTGCTGCATAGGAGAAAGAATTAATTTTTCTATATCTAAGTAGAGATGAATGGGTAGAAATGTTAAGAAAGGAAGATTTAAAAATCAATGTAAGGAATAACTTTAGAGCAATTAGAGCTGTTGAAAAGTCGAATGACCCATTTTTTAGCTAATGAATTCCCGCTTATTGGCAATGTCAAACACAAGTAGAAGGACTTATGTCAGAAATGCTGTCAGTAAAATTTCTGAACTGGTGAGGGTTTGTTAAAAAAAAAAGAAAGAATGGACTTCTAAATTTTTTTCTCTAAAGAGCCCAATTGAAGTAGGTCAACAAAAATATTTTTAGAAGGGAGAAAGCACTACCTTGGAGACAGAAACATTTAAATCTCCTGCAGACTGAAGAGGCACAAGAACTTTATGTCCAAACAAGCATTTTCAAAAATCTCAGTCCTGTTCATGAAGGAAAAATTCTACAAAACCCCATTGAGTTAGAATATCAGGATCAGGTTATTATGTGTCTCTGAGAATAATGGAGATGTACTCTCTCTTCTTGTCCCTGTGTAGTATTCCAGAATATTTGTTCAAAGAATGGCTGTTTACAAAAATTAGCATATTGCTTTTCTGTCCCTTGCAAATTAGCATCCCTAAGTGGCTAAACGATTTTTCTAGGCTTCCAAGGGCCTCTATAGCATTCATCAGAGTAACTCAAGCTGAATACATTTTTTTGCTTGCACAAATTTGTTGCTAAGCAGAAAATTTGGTACATCTAATTATGTAATGCTACTTATCCTTCTCCCTAGGAAACGCCCCAATTTTCACAATGTTAGAGAGCCCCAAACTTAGCCAAAGCATGCTTTTTGTTTCTTCCTGGATACTGGGCAACAGGGGAGTCTATGGGATAAAATAAGATTCATTACCTCTGTCATTAGAAGACTGAACCTAAATAAAAGCCCTTTAAAAATAAGCAATGTTTATCATGAATTGCTTAATGGTGCTGGTTTCAAATAAGTCTTTATTTTAAAGGACATGAATTGTATTTTACACTAATCTAGGGTGCTGATAAAACTTATAACCAAGGATTCAGAATACTTGAAATGGCATCTGAAATAAGATTCTTAAACTTCCACTGTACTGACTTCAAATTTTGTGATAGGCTTAATAGAGGATGTATTTCTGGACTGCTTAGCCATCCAACTGATCTTGCATCTGGAACTGACTCCTCCAGGTGGAGTTACTACACCTGTGACAAGCTGCAAGTGAACATCTAGCTTACCTCTGCCTCTGGCATAGTCATGATAGGATTACAGATAAATTCTCTTTTTGTTGATACTTTCTTTATTCTGATCAGCAGTCTAATTGAGTAAGAATGCTCTTTCTGTCTTTTTGTTTGTTTGTTTTTTAATTTTATTTTATTTTTAAACTTTACATAATTGTATTAGTTTTGCCAAATATCAAAATGAATCCACCACAGGTATACACGTGCTCCCCATCCTGAACCCTCCTCCCTCCTCCCTCCCCACACCATCCCTCTGGGTCGTCCCAGTGCACCAGCCCCAAGCATCCAGTATTGTGCATCGAACCTGGACTGGCATCTTGTTTCATACATGATATTATACATGTTTCAATGCCATTCTCCCAAATCTTCCCACCCTCTCCCTCTCCCACAGAGTCCATAAGACTGTTCTATACATCAGTGTCTCTTTTGCTGTCTCGTACACAGGGTTATTGTTACCATCTTTCTAAATTCCATATATATGCGTTATTATACTGTATTGGTGTTTTTCCTTCTGGCTTACTTCACTCTGTATAATAGGCTCCAGTTTCATCCACCTCATTAGGACTGATTCAAATGTATTCTTTTTAATGGCTGAGTAATACTCCATTGTGTATATGTACCAAAGCTTTCTTATCCATTCATCTCCTGATGGACATCTAGGTTGCTTCCATGTCCTGGCTATTATAAACAGTGCTGCGATGAACATTGGGGTACACATGTCTCTTTCCCTTCTGATTTCCTCAGTGTGTATGCCCAGCAGTGGGATTGCTGGATCATAAGGCAGTTCTATTTCCAGTTTTTTAAGGAATCTCCACACTGTTCTCCATAGTGGCTGTACTAGTTTGCATTCCCACCAACAGTGTAAGAGGGTTCCCTTTTCTCCACACCCTCTCCAGCATTTATTACTTGTAGACTTTTGGATCGCAGCCATTCTGACTGGTGTGATATAGATTGTAACTTGGTACTTTTTCATCTCAAACATGAAATTCTGTGGAAAGATATGTGTGAGTTTCTTAAAAGAGACTTTGAACTTCCTGTTTTGTATTTCCCAGCCTCTTGAACCATGTGTTTAACATCTCCCTTTGTTACAAATTATTTTAATATTATCATTTTGCCTATGATTTCTCAGCAGATTACATTTAAAAAAATGCTATTTAGCATTAATGTTAAAAATTAATTTGCATGTCTATGAATTCAGATCTGTCAACAATTCTTATCTGCATTTATGCCTTATTACATTCGTAAATCTGATCAAAGACATTAAGCATTAAGCTGGTTAACTGAGTAAGTAGTACCTGTTTGTGTCTGGAGTGGACGGGATTGATGGTTCATGTCTAGTCTAGTAGTTATTATGTCCCCATCAGTCCCAGTATCAAAGAACATTAAGTAGGACATCCAAGGTGCACCAAGAGGCAGTTAGTCTTTTTTTCTTCCTGATATTCTTTGGTTTCTTGAGCTTGAACTTGGCAACCAAATGATTGATCTTTGATTTGTCAAGTTCTTCTTCTTTAAATGGGTCTCCAGGCCATTTAAAGAAGGTTTCCATCTTGAATAGGGAACTTGGTAATATCAAAAAAGTCCAAAGGACTAAATCAAAGATCCAAAGGACCAAAGACCAAATTATTACTTGACTCTATACAGCAATACTCTTGTCCAAATAATAAGAAATAGCATAAAGAGTTGGCCCTTTTCTTATTCAAGGCCTTAGTAAATAAAGGATTGCTTTCTTTTCTCTATAAAGGAAAAAGCCCAATTTTGCTATAAATCATAAATTACAAGGAGACATGCTTCAATATTAAAAATGGAATAAATGATATAAAATTTTAAATTGTGAATAATTAAGATTGATTCTTTTTCATGGTTTAGTTTTGACCCTCCCAAGTGTTTAATGGTCATGTAATTAAACAATTTTTCTGTTTCATTACTTATCCATATTGGGATTAATATGGATAATCCAAATATCTGTGTTTGGATACTGATCAAGTCCTTTACTTTCTAGCTCTGAATTTTCCTATGTACAGATCCAATGCCTTAGGAATAAGAAATTAAATGTTAGATGGAAACTCAATTGAAGGTCATTTTGTCTTTTTCCATTATAGCAGAACCACAAAATACCACATTTAGTGAGATTTGACTTTCCATATAATTTTCTACCCAATGATATAATTTCTTTATAGTTTGCTTCTTTTTCTGAGCCAGTTTCTTATTAGTTAAATGTCTATTTGGCAGTGATATATTTGTCCATTTTAAAATGTGGAAAAAAACCCCTCCACCTGCATTTCCATTATTAGCCTATTTAGAGTTTTGGTCTTTGTTTGGCTTACCTACTGTTTGTCCTACTAAGAGACCTTAGCAGATGTAGGGCAATGTAGTAGGTGTTGAAGGACATGAAGTTAGAGAAAGGAAAAAATATAAAATTCAAGGACAACTGGTGACAATCACCTTAATTTCTCCTGGTGGTAATTTATTACATCCGGAAATGCTGGGCTCTTCAATTTTTTTATTTCACTGTGGAAACTTTGAAGAGAGAACAGGATATAATATGCCAGAAGTATGTCAAAAAGGAGAGGAAAACAGAAAATAATGAGACAAACTCTTTATTTTTTATGTGAAACAGCAAAGGAAGACGAGTCTTTTCATCTTGTCCAAATGTCATATTCCATTATTTCCTTTTGAAAGTTTTTTTTTGAGGAAATCTAGATTCTCTGCTATGGACTCCTTTGTAGTAATGAGTGCTACAGTTAACAGTTTTTGATATTTATTGAGGATTATGAAGGGAACTTCCCTGGTTTCTTAGATGGTGAAGAATGTCAATAAGATTTGAGGACCAGAAATTGTACGCAGTAAACAATGAATTGATACGAGAAAAATTTGAAAACTATACTGTTTTATCTAATGTAAATTATTGCATCTATTATTAATGCCCTTTCACAATTTACTTGAATGTTCTGATTTATTTTTATTATTTTCATGTTTGTAAGGGTTTACATTTAAGGGAAGTGGTAAAGTCTTCAACATTTTATTAAATATTAAAGTTGGGGTTTGGGGGTCTAACTCTATTTACTCCTTAGCTGATTTGATGCTTGAACCTGAATTATATTCACCCAAGTACAAGTGAAGGGAAAATGGGAATAGGAATATTTTTTCCTCATGTTTAAATAGCTTTTGTACTGTCTTGAAGCATATATGCTACTTTTCTGGCATTTAATCATTACTGCATAGCTCAGTACATATTTTTTTTTACAGAAATCTGACCTATTTCTTCTCAAAGAAGACTGTATTTTTGAAATATGAACATTTGAATCTTTGAGTATCAGATTATGTGTGAATAGGAATAATAGTAAAAAAAAAATACAGAGGAGCTGTGACAGTAATATAGACAAAATTTACATTTGGTTTTGGGCTATGTTTTGAGTGTAGAGTTGAATAGCATCATAATTGATATTATATAAATGAAAGTACTTCCAACAAAATAATGTCTCAAGACGTGTTAGAAGGCAGCTTATTCCTAATGTTTTATTACTTATAATTTGTGGGGAATACTTAAATTGGTTGCTTTTGTGAACTTAATATAAAATGTTGGCTATTTGCTCCCTCTCATCTCACTACTTTATCATATCATATTGTATTTCTTTGGGACTAGGAAAATAAGTAGGTGAGAGATTTATAATTTTTTAAAAGATATAGTTTAGCAACTGCTGGCCAAATGTAGAACAAGTTAAAACAGATAAGGTTAATATCAGTAAAAACAATTGCAAAGAAAAGAGATAATCAACTAGTAGGAAAAACTTGGAATATGTATTAATAAGAGATCTAGATTTATCCATAGATTTACAACTAATTTTCCATTTCTTATTTTTCCAATTAATCTCTTTGAGTCTTAATTTTCTTATCTGCAAAGTGTGGCTTAGAACTTCTATTACTTCAAATATTTGCAAGAGGGGGTGGGACATCAACCAGGATGCAACAGCCACAATAAAAAGATAACCTTTCCCACAGGCGGACTCCTGAGTTGTTGTATGAATCAAGTTAATAATATAGAACTTTATAAACTCTAAAGCACTTAACGCATTACCTTTAACAAAAAGATAACTAGGGCATGCTAATAACACTGAACTGTGAGTTTGGACTATAAACTCCAGTGAAGAGACTGGAGTTTTGTGACTTTATTGTGACTATAAAGCTTGTTGACATATGAAGAGGATTTGGGACCTATTCAGACAAGACAGGTTAGGGTACGATTGGCTACCATTTTCAGGGTTGGTCTTTGATTCACACACAGAAGCATAATCGTGTACTTCAAAAACTGTAAACTTTTTGCATAAGCATCACATAATTATTATTTGTCTTATCTTTGCAAGGGAGATATATTATAATCCAACTGCCAGATGAAGAAGCTGAGAGACCCAGTGGTTAAAGGCCTTAGCCAAAGTCATAAAACTAAGGACTGTCAGGGCCAGTATCAGAACTTCTGAGGTGGTGTGGTTTCTGCCACATTGTCAGTGATGGTTTAGATATGGGATGATAAAGTGATGAATATGGATAAAAGTTCAAAATGCTTAGATTTAATATCTCTGTTTTGAATCCATCATTTTCCTCCAGAAGGGTGCTGGAGCCAGGAAACTACTCTTTCAGTGAAAAATAGAGGAAGAAACCACTTGAATCACAGCTGAAATATTCAGCCCAATCAAAGCAACCTTCAAGAGCTGACAAGTAGCCACAGCTTTGAGAGTCCATGCAAGTAAGCCAATAAATCATGCTATTTATTAAATGTCCTATTAAAATGACACTGGAATCTAGTCCTTTGCCTACATTATTTCAGAGTTGCCAAATTTAAAGATGGTAACAACTAGCAAAATACCCAGAACTTCTAGCAAGCATGGGTAGGTAAACCATTCCTTTCCTGAAAAAAAAAAAAAAAACCAAACAGCTGTTGTATTTGTGTAGTTGAATCCTATGAGGATGATATCATAAAGAAACTTCTTGGATGATGACAGATATTTTAAGGTTCCTAAAAATATGTACTATTTTAGGAAATATTTAATGTCATAAGATCATGACTTGTAATTTTAGAGAGTGTTGTATGAGATTTGAATTGCTTATTAAAATACTTGTATTAAAAGGGTTTATATTTCTGTTATACTTTTTATCTTTCTCATGTTTTTTCATATGTAGATATCTTTTGAACATTTATTCAGCATGTTTCCATAACTATGAGAACTTAAGTTTATGATATTAAAATTTATATTTGATGTATACATACACTTATATAGTATAGAAAGTAATTTCACTTAAATAACATTTTGAAATAAATTATGATGGTAGAAGAGGATCCGGGTCTAGAGGCTCTGCTTCTTATGCTAATATTTTGTAGACAGAAGACTCAATAAATGTTACCTGAATGATTGAAAAAATAAATGGGATTATCTCTGAGCTTTAGTTCCCTCATACATAAAAGACAAAAATACTTTTGATTGTGTTTTTTTTTAATGGGGAAGTTTATATCTAATTTCTGTTATAGTGACTGGACCACAACAGCTGCTTAAAAATGATAGCTGTTATATAAATATCAATTTCCTCTCCTACTTCCTGTTTTTCCTTTGATTCATTTTAGATGGAAATCTTTCCAAAATGTTGCCCATTCTTGTAATAAAATGAAGTTATCTGTGCTATGCGCTGTGTTTAGTCGCTCAATCATGACAGATTCTTTGCAACCCCATGGACTGTAACCTTCCAGGCTCCTCTATCCAAGGGGATTCTCCAGGAAAAAATACTGGAGTGGGTTACCATGTCCTTCTCCAGGGGACCTTCCCAATCCAGGGATTGAACCCAGGTCTCCTGCATTGCAGGCAGATTCTTTACCATCTGAGCCACCAGGGAAGCTCAAAGTAATTTTTGTGTGGAAGACTAAGAGAATAGCAATAACTAATATTTATTGTTTTACTATGCTCTAAGAGCCATAAGAATCATAATGTTTTTCTTAAATATAAGGAAATCAAAGCTCAGATAGGGAAAACAACATCTTCAAAGCCATATAACCATTTAGTGAAGAGACAGAGTGTAAATCTAAGCATTTGGACCCCCAAATTCCTGTGCTTGGCTCTAACGCCCAACCATGGTTATGACAGTGGGCTTGTGTACAGGGAGACTGTTAGAAATTACTAGTGCTTGTTTGTCCTACACTGAATAGTCTTAATAGACTAATACTAATGTGCTTTTACAAGTTCAGGCTGTTTTTGATGATTTTTTTGGTCTAATGCCTGTTAGCTGGCGACTTAAGTCATTTCCCCCTTCATAGTCTAGGAGAGAGTGCTTTTTTTTCACTGCACCAGTATTTTGTAGGTTGAGAAATCATTTAACAACATGTTTAAGACTCTAGATAAGACAAAAATAAATATGCCTGAGGAATTCTTCTCTTACCAAAAGATATAAAATTTAGCAACTGAGCTTTTAAGGCAAACTCATTATGAATCTGACTAATGCTTATTAAGTGTTGGGCATTAGGTAGCATATAAAAATGGGAAAGACTTGTCTGTTACCCATAGACCTTACAATCAAGTCATTCCAGGTGCCATATTATGTGCAGATAAAAACTACAAGATAAGTTATATGTTTAAATTAGGGAATACTCATTTCTGAGTCAGAGAGAAGACAATATAAAAATTGTGAGCATACTTAGAACTTCTCTTGAAACAGAGAGTATCAATAGATTTTCCTTAAGTTGAATTGAATTATTTAAGTTGAATTCCAAGATCCTAAAGGTCTTAGTGAATATAAAGTGCAAATAATAAAGGCCAGCAAATCATGGGCAAAAAATAAAGAGTAGGAAAGTTTATGTTCTGAATAAATGTCTTCTGAACAAGTATATTTTAACTCAATTCTTTATATTGGAATATAAAGATGAAATGAGTTATTTTTGTCTGAACCCCTCCTTTTACCGGAAACCTATTCCATTTTTGTGCTGTGCTGAAATTGACTAGTAGGTATTTTTGTAGCATTTACTAGTGTGGGAGATTGTATTTTCCAAAAATGGCTGCCACAATATTTGCCACCACATGTACTCTTCAGCAAAGCAACAATAAAACACATTTCTGGACAGCAGAGAGTAGATGAAGTGAATGGCTGACTAAACAGAGCAAAAGAAACTATGATCCAGATCACTCTAGGTAAGGGCTACAGGGGAGCGGGGGAGCCAATCTCAGAGAAAATCTTGGGGGTAAGAAAATCAGGACCATTGAAGGTATCTCCTATAAAAAATGCTTCTTCTGGTCTTGCAAGGCCCCCCTGCACATGCCTGTATGCTAAACAGGCAGCTGGAATTTTTCCACACGCAAAAAAAAAAAAAAAAAAAAATACAGCAAAGGGCTTTTTCTAGAACAATTGAACAGTTTTTCTGAGGAAGAGCTGAGGTTGCCTGAGGTGGATTTTATAGCCTAGAGTAAAACCCTATGTACATTGATATCTGGGGACCTAAACCTCCAGGTAAACTTCTTATTTGTACTTTCCAACTTGAAACTTGCCCTTTGACAGGTTCTGCCTGATGACTCAGGTTTCTGTCTTCCTACCCTTTCAAAAAATAGATGTAAGCCAGAAGGAAAAACATAAATACAGTATACTAACGCATATATATGGAATTTAGAAAGATGGTAACAATAACCCGGTGTACGAGACAGCAAAAGAGACACTGATGTATAGAACAGTCTTATGGACTCTGTGGGAGAGGGAGAGTGTGGGAAGATTTGGGAGAGTGGCATTGAAACATGTAAAATATCATGTAGGAAACGAGTTGCCAGTCCAGGTTCGATGCACGATGTTGGATGCTTGGGGCTGGTGCACTGGGACGGCCCAGAGGGATGGTATGGGGAGGGACGAGGGAGGAGGGTTCGGGATGGGGAACACATGTATACCTGTGGCGGATTCATTTTGATATTTGGCAAAACTAATACAATTATGTAAAGTTTAAAAATAAAATAAAATTAGAAAAAAAAAATAGATGTATAAAAGCAACAGCAGAGAAAACCACCCAGCTACTTTGAATCATCAGCCTATTTATTTATTATTAAAAATAAAGGGACATGTAGAGACCATTAGGTATGTGAGAAAAACCAGCAGCGTAGAAGAGAAAGATCATAATTAACAAAACAACAAAACTCAGGGCAAGCAAAGATAATTCAGGCAATAAAAGAGAATATTAAATGAAAATTTCTATATTTAGGAAAATTCAAAATTTATTATAGTCACATAAACAGAAGAAAATAATTTTAAATGTGAATGATCAGAGAAACCAGAAGCTGTTGGATATTTAAAAAAGAGTATTACCAAAATATGGTTTAATGAAAGAGTTAGAAGATAAAATTGATCAACCCTTCTAATATACAGGAAGAAGAAATAGAAAACATGAAAAAATGATAAGAGAAATAGAGGATTCCTCCAAAAGGCCCAATTTCTGAACATCTCACTGGAGAGGAGTCTCAGAATAGAAAACAGAAAATGTGAAAAGGAGCAAATAATCAAATAAATAATAAAAACAAAAATTTCCAAATCTAATAAAAGAAAATTTCTTCTGACTAGAAATGTTTACCATAGCCTAACCCAGATACTTTTCTGCAGTGATTTTCTGGGCTCCAAAATCACTGCAGATGGTGACTGCAGCCATGAAATTAGAAGATGCTTACTCCTTAGAAGGAAAGTTATGACCAACCTAGATAGCATATTAAAAAGCTAAAACATTACTGTGTCAACAAACGTCTGTCTAGTCAAGGCTTTGGTTTTTGCAGTGATCGTATATGGATGTGAGAGTTGGACTATAAAGAAAGCTGAGCACAGAAGAACTCATGCTTTTGAACTGTGGTGTTGGCAAAGACTCTTGAGAGTCCCTTGGACTGCAAGGAGATCCAACCAGTCTATCCTAAAGGAGATCAATCCTGGGTATTCATTGGAAGGACTGTTGTTGAAGCTGAAACTCCAATACTTTGGCCACCTGATTCGAATAGCTGACTCATTGGAAAAGACCCTGATGCTGGGAAAGATTGAGGGCAGGAGGAGAAGGGGACGACAGAGGATGAGACGGTTGGATGGCATCACTGACTCAATGGACATGGGTTTGGGTGGACTCCAGGAGTTGGTGATGGACAGGGCGGCCTGGTGTGCTGTGGTTCATGGGGCTGCAAAGAGTTGGACATGACTGAGCAACCGAACTGAACTGAACTGAACTGAACCCAGATACATGAAAGTTACACACAAAGAATAAAGACAAGATTACAAAATTTGTCAGAAATATGAAGAGAATATAAGAATATAAAGAATAGGAGGAGAATATAGTGGCAAAGAAAGAGGAGGAACCTTACTTTCAATCAGTGGGGTGAGGGTAAAGAGGGAGGAGAGAAATCAGTGGAGGGATAATTCTAAAATTCTGAGGGAAAAAGATTTTGAATTTATGATTTTATTCTCAGCTAAAATTGTCAACTGAATGTGAAGGCCAATTAGAAATATTTTCAAACATACTAAGATTGTGAAGTCTTACCATCCATGCATTTTTCCCTTGAAAAATTGTTTAAGGTGTTACTTTAGTAGTGTATGGGAGAAATCCATGGAAGATCTGAAATCCAAGAAAGCATCAGACTCAGGAATTAGGAAAGGGAAGTATTAGCACGTAAGCTGTGCAGACAATCTAGAACATATTGGTTCAGGTTGGAGCAGGAGATTGGTGTGCTCAGGGAGAGTACATCTCCAGGAAAAAGAAGAAAGATTCCATGCAGTAAATGACCAGATTAAGACAATGGGAAGCTGTGGAATATTGTGAACACAGATTTTTTTTTTCCACCAAAAAGGAAAAGAACTGAAACTCTAAGGGAAAAAAGTTGTATGAATCTCTCATGGTTAAAATACAAAGCAAATTAGACTGTGGCACAGAGTACTAGAAAAAAAAAAATAGAGTTGATTTTGATGGTAGTGATGTTTCTCTTTGCATAGCACAGGGTATGAAACACTGGACCTGTAAAGAGGAAATATAATTTTAACACACAGTTTTGAAATACAAATGATTCATAGGCACAATAACAAAGCACTATATATAGGGGTTCAATGATCAAAATTAACCAATAGATAAACATGTGGACCATTTTTCACTGTCTTTACCCTGAGAGTTTCAGTGACATGTGATGTGACAGATTTATTGAACTGACTAAGTAATGAAATCATGTCCAAAATGAAAAAAAAGTCAAATTTTATCTGAAGAAGCATTTCTGTTTTAACAACTTTTGATAGTCTACTGGAGGGAAAAAAGTGATCTTAAAATATGAATAACATCACTCCAAATATAAAATATTTCAGTGGTTTCTGGCTGCACTTAGAATAAATTCTAAACTTTCCCCCAAGACCCTGTATGTCTGGATTCCTTTCAACAATTATTTATAGGGTTTCACACCACATTCTCAGCATCTCGTCTACCTAACCATGGTTCTGACCACTGTCATCCATCCACAGCACCCTCCAACATTTCAGTTCGATGTTTGTTATATCAGCTCATTCTACTTATTAAAAGTATCACGTTTTTTTTTCTTTTAAGCTTGTGTTTACTTTTTGTTTCCCACCAGGAGATAAGTTCAAGAAACAAGAATGATGTCTGTCTTTTTCACTGGTATTTCCTTGCTGTTTGTTCTGCAAGTTTTAATATTAATACATATGGAACCCACATTCTCAGTGACATCTTGTTGAGTTCTTAACAACATCTAAGACAATGACTGTTAAAGATCATAAAATCTGAAGGGACCTTGCTATCTTTTGAAAAAAATTTTCCAATGAGGTCCATCTTGAAAGCACATGTATAATACTTCAGCTTGGACAAGCTCAGGCCCACGAGGACTTGGCTAGGTTGTGGGAGAGCTTTGGATAAGTGAAGTGTCTCACATTTAAAAGGCCAGAACAGGTTATTAAGAATGCTTTGTAAAATTAATAACAAAGGGTGGTGTGGAATTATTATAGTAGAATTACAGCCAGGCCCGTTTTATGAATTTTAAAATGAGCAGGATGCTACTCTGAAAGTATATTTCTCATTTATTGTACTTACTCCAAAATTTCTGAGAAAACAGTTTTGAAGAAGGTAAAGTCACTGTTATTATCAAGTGTGATGCCAAAATGGATTATTAAGAAAACAATAAAAACTGTTATTGAGGATGTATGAGATGCCAGGCACTGTACTGAGCCATAAACATGTATGACTTCATTTAATTTTCCTAAAGAACCTCTGATTTCATCCCTCTTGTACAAATATTACCAATGTTCAGGGATGTTAAATAATTCAACCAAAATCTCCAATTTTATAAGTGGCAAACTCAGGCTTCTAATCTACAGTATAGCGTTATAACGGTCAAGATCAGAAGGCAATGAAAAATCAAGGCAATTTAAATGAAGGAGGAGATAATCTTTCCTAAAATATTTATTCATGTAATCAAAATATTCTGTATGTGTAGTTAAAAATTACAGTGTTTTTCATGATGCCAAGAGTAAATTAGCAAATTCTATGCTAAAGGCATAAAGACAAAGTGACATAGAGTTCAATGGATTTGGTGATGATTTTTATAATAAAGAGGTCTAAGAGCTTTAATACTTTCTCCTAATAGAACAAAGATTTTTTAAAATGAAGTAAGAATGCTTTTGCTGAATAAGATTGTTGTAGTGAGAATATGATTTAATGCCATTTAAATGCCTTGGGAAAACCCGTGAAGAGGTTACACTTGTGTATGAAGTCCTAAAAATCAAAGGGTACTTGGCCATTCATCTGTAATCACACTTCTTTTCCATTTTACTGAAGAAATTTTTACTAACAACCCTCAAGATAGGATTTGTGTAAAATTCATTGCTCTATTACTCAAAATAAAATCATTGTAATAGGTTTACGCAGAGTAGGTATTCAATATTGTTGAATATATTAATTAATGAATAAAGGATACTAAGTATTTATCATATTTTTGCATAATATTTTGTGCTTTAAAACACAGTATCTCATCTAATTTCTAAATAACCCTGTGAGTTATTATTTATGTTTATTTTTAAACTTCATTTTTGTACAATTCAATTTTTACTATTTGAAATAGAATTTAAAGTGTTATGTTTGGTCATTATACCACATACCTACAGAGAAGGCAATGGCACCCCACTCCAGTACTCTTGCCTGGAAAATCCCGTGAGCAGAGGAGCCTGGTAGGCTGCAGTCCATGGGGTTGCAAAGAGTCGGACACGACTGGGCGACTTCACTTTGACTTTTCACTTTCATGCATTGGAGAAGGAAATGGCAACCCACTCCAGTGTTCTTGCCTGGAGAATCCCTGGGGAGCCTGGTGGGCTGCCGTCTATGGGGTTGCACAGAGTCGGACACGACTGAAGCGACTTAGCAGCAGCAGCAGCATACCACATACCTATGATCCAAATGCATGTACAATCATTAATTGGAAATAATTCTGTTCAAGGCTTAAATCTTGCTTTGAAGCACTGTGCAGCAGATCAGGTAGTATTAAGTACATTTTACAATTTTTCAAAACAAGGCTAAGGCATAAATGTACCTTATACCAAACAGCCTTAGGTGTTTGGAACCCAACTCCTCTGACCTCAAAATCACTTCTTTTTCCATAATAAACTGTTTTAGTATCTTATCTTTTTGTTGAGAGCGTGGCTCGTTGGGATATCTGAAGAAGGTGAGACGTAAGAACATGTATATGCTTTTCTTTTCCAAGAATCACACGGAGCATATACCTCACTGGCTTCTAAGTATTAAACAGGGCTGGAAGTCTTCAATTTCCAGCCAGGCTTTCGTAGCTCAAGCATTCTATAACCTTGATAGAAGCAAAATGATTGAATAATTCTTAAAACGGAAGATTGTATTGAATTTTAATGAAATGCTCTTTAAAAATACATATTGCTTGGCTTTTCTGGGCTCAGTTTCCTCATTCAAAAGAACACAATTGGATTATATGGCATCCGTGCTCCTGCCAAGGGCAGAACTACTTTCAGTATTATGAAGAAAGTGCGTGCATTTTTTCCCAGCTATTAGTAGCTTGTTTCTTTCTTTTCATCATTCTATTTGTAGACAGTCTTTCCAGCATGATATATTAATATATGGTGGCTGACAGAGGTGGTTTCTACAATGTTTATAAGACTATACATTTTCTTATCCAACAACTCTAATTTGGTTAAATGCTATTGGAAATTTGGGAGGATGGGATTATAAGACCAAGTATCTTTAGCTATTCTACAGCCTGCTTCGTATTGGTGTGTCATTTTTAGATGTTCATGCCTATCTCTTTCTGAAGTGAATAGGGATTATATCCTCTTATTTGTATCTCCCTAACATATCACCTCACAGCAAAAGACGTGTTGGTGATATCTTGTTGACAGAAAGAATGGTCTGTGTCAGCGACAACAAGCATGTTCCTGTTCCCTGACCCTGCCATTTATCTTCTGGGTGCCACCTTTCATACCTTTGATAGGCTTTCTGGGCAGATTTTAAAATGACCGTGCTTATCAACCTTTTCATGTGATGAGGACATCCAGACTGCTGCCCTTGCTGAATACAGAAAATGACACTTGCGGTAGCCCAGAAATCACCTCTGTTCTGCCTCAGCTGTGACCAATGACACAGACTCCAGCATGGAAGAGAACTGCTACTTGTCCTGGGAAGGAACGCATTTTCTAAAGAAAGAAAACTATTTTGGAATTTCTGGATGTGACAACCTCTCTTGTTCACACTCAATAGACACATTAGCTGGATGCTTCTGATTGTCAATTAGCAATGTTTTTGCCAGGAAGACTGGCATCGATGCTGTTTTTAGCATTGAAAACTCCTGTGGGAGAAATGTGGAATTTTGCATGTTGTAGGTCTTAGGATTCCTGAGTGTCTGACAGTCTTCTTGGAACTATTATAACTAATGAAGTTTTCCATCTGAAAGACCGACTCTTACTATTAGGTTTCAAGAGAAGTTTCTTTGAAAAACAATAAGTACTAAGGGCTCAGATTGAATCTACTTTCAGAGGCAAGTCACACCTTTCCTTATTGAGCACTTGGGCTGAAGAGCTCCCAGGGCACATGAGGCCAAGGTCAGAAGTGTTCAGACATCAGTGGCCAACTACTGTCTTGTAAGAAATGATTCTGTCCTTCAGCTACAGTTTATTCCCTAGCCCTGACTTGCTCTCGCATTGAGAGATGGTCGTTGTACCTGACACAAAGGAGAGCAAGAAAGAGATTGTGAATGGCAGTGGAAATCAAGATACCAAAATAAATTAGAGAGCTAGACTGAAATGTGGATTTGTGACTTCTTTGTGTTAAGCTGAGCCACACAAAATTGCTAGGTTTGCTGGTTTAAAAATAAAAATAAGAGCTATTTTATATGGTTCAAATTTACATTTTTCTGATGATAATACAGAAAAGAGAATTTAGAGAATTCTATTAGGTCAGCTAGGCTGATTCTTTTTCATGCAAACACAATTTCTTCAAGTTAAATGACCAAACTTATACTATTTTAAATACAACAACAACAACAACATAGGGTATTTTAAAATAAAATTTTAGTAGAAGCAAAGTGACACAGTCTAATAAATAATTATTTATTTTATTTAAGCCTGGTAAATTGTGGGGCAGTTCATGTGATTATGTGATGATGATTACCTCCTGAAGCCAGGACGCAAGGTTCAAACTGAAGCTCTGATACATCATACCTTCACCTCGAGCAGGTTACTCCATCTGTGGCCCAGTTTCCTTACTTTAAAATGGGCAGGATAATAGTATCTATCTTGTTAGGTTGCTGCAAGAATTAAATGAGTTAATCTACATAAAACATTTAGAATGATACTCAATAAATATTAGCTGTTATAAGTAGTTACTTATAACTACCAATGACAAAATGAAGTCATGGTAGAAAACTAATTAGGTATGCAAATGCCTGTTGCTGTCATTTTTGAAATAAATTTTCAATCTAGAGCAATTAATGATAGAGCCCAGTATTGTATTTTAGGACTGGCTAGCGGTGTTATGCAAAGCTCACGTGCATGTTGGGTGATAACACTGTCAAGATGGCTGAAACATTTCACATGATGAACTTTAGACGAGCCAAGAACTCCAGTGAGCTCTAAAGATAGATCATCAGCCTGCAAAGAATCCATCTCTGCTTTTTTCCAGATCAGAAGTGCCATGACCTCATTGTGAGTCTTTTAGAGGATAAGAACGATTGGGTGAGGACAATGTTAGTAACTTGGTTGGTCATGATATTTCAGTGCCTATCAGCTCTTTGGTGTCTAAAATTTTGTCACATTGATTCCTGTCACCAGGAAAAAGAGGCCAATCCTCTCTTGTTTAGGAATTATGTGAGGTTCAACAAATACATAGCAACAAAGTTTTAATTTGAGCAGGGTTATAGATAAGTTCTCCATATCCTTCTAGAAGAAGAAACACCTGAGACAGCCGTGTTTAAT
Source organism: Bos indicus x Bos taurus (assembly GCF_003369695.1). NCBI lineage: Eukaryota > Metazoa > Chordata > Mammalia > Artiodactyla > Bovidae > Bos > Bos indicus x Bos taurus. Next base: position 29,215,635 of record NC_040084.1, read on the forward strand.
GGTCAGATGACTGCTGAAAAAAAAGAAAGTGGAATCTAAAAGTCAGAATTTTCAGGGCTGTAGACCACTACCTTTCTGCTCTTCCACTGAAAACTGTGGAAGTCATGGACATGGAACTGTAATTTCTGGAAAACAAATTCCTTTCACACGCTGTTTAGCAGTGGATTTGAAGCAAAATGCCCCTGGTCACTGTTTTACTCTATTATTAGGGAGAAGGGAGAGTGGTATAAACACTCAACCTCCCTGCTTCTCTCCCACTCTGCCAAATTTGTTTGTTTTGACAATTCCTAGTTGAAGTAATTGAACATTGCTGGAGAAGATATTCACAGCTCAGCTAAATGCTTTTAAATTCACGTTAGTTTTCAAATGGGCACTCAATTCTATCCTACAATCCTATGAAATCTCCCTGGGTGTTCACTTTCCCTATCTCTGGCACCTGTATTTCATGTTCTGTCCCACCCTCTTCTCTTGTGTTCATCCGCTGACTTTCCATATGCTGTACCAAGAAACGAAGCCCTCTCATGGGAATACCATCTTCCCACCATCAAGTCAGAAACCCACCTGCTCAAATTCTCTGTGTCCCCTCCCATTTTCTCTGCTTATTATGCCTAGATCAGCCCTGTTTCTTTTACATCATTCTGCTCTTATGGATTTTCCCCACTGGAATTATAACCTTAAAAATGTATTAATCCTCATATCTACAATCTACTAACACATTTTTCCTCTTCTCTTTACAATAAAATCTATTGAAAGTTGTTTACATTCTCTCTCTCTACTTTTCCTCGACTCAGTCCAATAAGACTCCCTTCGCCAATCCTCCCCTAAAAATGCTCTTGTCAAGGTCAGCAATGACTTGTGTATAGCCAAATTCAATGGAGCCTACCCTCTCAGTTGCATTTGATAGAAAAGACCGCTTTCTTCATCTCCATACATATCCTGGTTTCCTGTTGCCTCAGTGCCTATATGCCGTCTGTTTCCTTTGCCAGCTTCACTTCCAATGTTCTACCTTTCCATGCTGGTATACTGTAGTATCCGGTCCTGTGGCTCTTCTCTTTTCCATGTACATTCAATCTCCAGATAATCTCAGGTATGGCTTTACATGCTGATAATTCCCACACTTGTAGCTTTTGCCCATATTATACTACAGACCTGTGGACTCATAGATCCAATTTTAGACTTGTCATACAAACTTAGTAAGTTAAATTTTCAATGTTCTTAACAGAGCTATTAATGTATATTTTCTCCCTTCCCACATATCTATTTCTTACCTATCCTAGTAAATGGCCATAGTTTACCTGGGTAGTGGAAACCAAAATTATGTCAGCCTGTTCTTTTTGTTTGTTCACTTCTCATTTCCAGTCCAGCAGCAAATACTGTCCAGTGTTCTTTCTCTATTTTATGAAGAGATTTGTACAAGATTAATGGTATTTCTTCCTTAAATGTTCGATAGATTTTACCAATGAAACCAACAGTCTGGATTTTTCTTTAGGGGAGGTTTTTGGTTAACAGTTTTACTTTATTTAAAAGAGGGCTATTCAAATTGTCTGTTTTACCCCATCAGTTTTGGCAAAGTGTTTTCAAGCAAATTGTCCATTTCCTTGAAGTTGTCAAATTTGTTGGCATAAAATTGTCTATAATATTTTTATTTTTCTTGTCTGATCTGTAGAATCTATTGTGATGAATCCCTTTCATTCTTGATCTTGGTAATTTATATTCTCTTTCTCCCTTTTTTTGTTTATCAGTCTAGCTAGAGGTTTATCAGTTTTGTTGGCTTTTTCAAAGAGATATTTTTATTGGCTTTATCAAATTTTTCTGTTTATTTTCTCTTATTTCTACTAAATAATTTCTGTCGAGCCACTTTAATTTTATTTTGCTCTTTTTTTTTTTTTTTGACTACTTAAGGTGGAAGCTCAGGTCATTGTTTTTAGAGGTTCTTAAACTTTTTTGTCTCAGAACTCATTCACACTCTTAAAAAACCAAAGAGAACCCCAAGAACTTTCCCTGTATGGATTATATCTATAGACTGTCTATGATTACATATCATATAATAATTTTTTTAAATGTTATAAATATTTATTTTAAAAATATCTATAATAAACCCATATCATGTTAACAAAGTAAAATATTTATAAAAAGTAACTGTATTTTCAAAAGCAAAAAACATAGTGAGAAGTGACATTGCTTTAAGAAAATTTCTGTGTTTATCATCTGGCTTTATAGAAGACAACTGAATTCACATTTCTGCTTTTGTATTCAATTTGTTAAAATATATTGTTTTGATTGGAGTTTATGAATAAAATTCAACCTCATACAAATATATAGCTGGAAAAGGGAGTTTTATTTTCATAATTTCTTTAGATAATGGTGAGTATTCTCCTTTAGTACTACACCAAAACTCTCAACAGTTGTTTCAAAGGTTAGTTTCAATGTGGAATCTAAAATCATGCCTGTGAAATTTTCATACTCTCTACTGTGACCTTTGAATGGATCTGTGAATCTTTTATTAATTTTTTTTGCAGTAACAGCATGCTTTATCAGAAGACTGTCAACTCACAGTTACACAAATCTTCCAAAGGTTGACACATTTCATTATGCAATTTGAAAAAAAACTCACTTGTTAATATCACCGGTCATCTCCTCTGTTAAGCCTTTAAACATTTGGTATTTGGAATTAATCAAGTTCACAGTGGCAGATACCAGTTTCCCAAAATTCTAAGTTTCCTATGAAAGCTTAAATTCTTTATTACTGGTAATAATATCAATTGTTATCCTTGAACTGAGAAGTTCATTTATTTTTTGCAAAATATCTTCTAAACATTCAAGTCAGATTAATGATTCCTTGTCTGTCAGTCATTTTTCAAGTAAAATAATTTTTACTCAACAATTTTCTCAGCAAATTTTGAGTTCGCTCAACAATTCCTTGAAAATTATGGCTAGGTAACCTCACAACATAAACAAGCACACAGGTGCTTTTTTCCTCAAGATTTTCATTATACTTTGGTATAGACACCAGAGGGCCTTCTGTATGATCTCATTTTGTCACAAAGAATGATAAACTCTTGTACACACTAGAGTTAGATTTAATAAAGTTAATGTTTTTCCTGATTTATCAATGATATTCTTAAGTAAACTAACTGGCGATTTTTTATCTTTACTGCAAGTAATGATGCAGAATGCAATGACTATTACCATAGTTCAGTCCCATGGCCCTGACTTGTACTAAAGCACCAGCACCAAATATTACTTTTGCATCATCAGTATAAATGTCAACATTATGAAAATGTCAAACAATAACATCATTATTAACAATACATTGTTCTCAGATTGTCTTGGGTGATCCTCAGGTTTTTATGGAGCACATTTTGAGAAGCTCATGCTTGATTAATAAAACAGGTAAATATACTATTTATATAAATATAAATTTACTGCATAAGGTTCCTCCTCCCTACTCTCACTTGCCTTACTACCACTCAAATGGAAGAACCAAGACTCAAACTTGGCTATCCAAGAAGCCTAGTCTCTTATTCCTTACCAGATACTGTTGGGTTTTCTGATAGGGCAAATGGATTATGTTTGGCTTCTTAACTCAGCAGATTAGTTCTGGAGGTTAATTTTTTGGCTTTTCATGAAGCAGAGAAGGGTAAATAAGTAGTTGCCATCTAAAGAACCACTTTCTCTGCAAGAGCCCAAAGCCAGTGTAGCCAGCTCTCTATTGCATCATCATTTCAGGTAGAAGGAAACTTCTTTAGTAACTGCACCAGCTCACCTCAGCTTACTACTCGAATCATTCCAGCTAATTATATAGCTTCATAAATATGTTTAATAAAATGATTGATGGTTTTTATAAAACCCTAGTGTCCCAGGCTTTCCTATCCTTCACCATCTCCCAGAACTTGCTCAAACTCATGTTCATTGAGTCAGTGATGCCATCCAACCATCTCATCCTCTGTCATCCCCTTGTATTCCTGTCCCCAATCTTTCTCAGGATCAGAGTCTTTTCTAATGAGTCAGTTCTATTGGAACTTCAGCTTTAGCATCAGTCCTTCCAATGAATATTCAGGCTTGATTTCCTTTAGGATTGACTGGTTTGATCTCCTTGCTGTCCAATGGACTCTCAAGAGTCTTCTCTAGCACCACAGTTTGAAAGCATTTGTTCTTTGGCACTTAGCCTTCAGCCAACACTTACATCTGTACATGACTAATGGAAAAACCATAGCTTTGACAATATGGACCTTTGTTGGCAAAGTGATGTCTTTGCTTTTTAATAGGCTGTCTAAGTTTGTCATAGCTTTCCATCCAAGGAGCAAGTGTCTTTTAATTTCATGGCAGTAGTTACTGTCTGCAGTGATTTTCGAGTCAGAGAAGGTAAAATTTGTCACTGTTTCCGTTTTTCCCCCTATTTGCCATGAAGTGATGGGATCAGATGCCATGATCTTCATTTTGAGTATTAAGTCTTAAGCCACTTTTTCACTTTTCTCTTTCACCTTCATCAAGAGGGTTTTTAATTCCTCTTCCCTTTCTGCCATTAGGGTGGTGTCATGTCCCTTCTATTAGTTTATTAAAATCTACACTGAACATCTTGAAACATGCAGTGAACTCAACTGAAGGGCTTTTAAAACAAACTTAGAAAACATTTTCTTCAGGGGTCTGAACACATATAACTGTGTTGAAGGGGAAAATGCTGTTAAATTTGCTTTGACTTTTAAAGTGCCAAAGCCCTCATGGGGAAACTAAAAGCATGCAAATAAAAAGGTTTATTCTAAGATACCTGAAAACTCTCATAACATATTGCATTTATTCTCTCTACTGCTTTTCCATATGACAAAAAAACACAACCCCACACTGTAATAAATACTATTTTTCTCCTCTCCTCAGACTGAAGTCCAAGACACTTGTGAAGAAATACTCCTCCCCAGCTAAAAGAAGAGCAAAATTCTCAAAGATGAGATATTTTATATCTCCAAAGGATATAAAATTTGATATCCTTATAACTCCCAGTAGACTAAAATTTATTTTGAACATAATATGATAATGTAAGGGAAAATCGAGCCTACTAAAATTAGTGACACTCCAGTATTCTTGAATGTCTAACTTTAACATTTGGCTGGTGCCTGTGAACTCACCATTTAAATAAAAGCAAACTAGTTCAATCTCCTTGTCTGAGAAACTTAAGGTTTAAATGTGTTGCCTGCACATCTTTACTATGATATTTAACAAGCTAAAAATACAGTCCACCATTGGGAAGTAAACTAGGAATAAGTCACATTAAAGTTGTTTGAAGTCTGAAAAATGTGATACTTTTGAGCCCATCAGAGGAAAAGTGACATTTTTTACTACCCCATCAAACTTATAGTAACTTAAGTCTGTTCCTTGTTATCTTTTCTCCATTATTCTTAGAACGTTTTTCTTTATTCTACTTTCCCTTTGTGAATCAGGTTATTATAGACATTACCTGTCTTAGAAACAGTCTTGCGATCCTTATGCCATGGGGTATATCAGAGCTGACCGGATCATGAAGTTTATGGGCTAGCTTATTCTGAATGTTCTTCAACAGAAAGACCTTTAATCTTCAGCACTTTGAATATAAGGAATTGTGTTTCCTTCTCTGTGATTGATCATATTCTTATTTGCCATTGAAAAGGTATATTGTTTTCACTTGTCAGGCTCCCCCCCCAAAAATCCCTGATGTATATGAGATTTATCTTATAGTTGTCATCCTGTTGGAAAATTTAAAAGCTCTAAGTAAAACTAATGTCAGCATAAATAAAGCCTAAGCATTTTAGACAGTTTCCCCCCCGCCCCGGTATTAGTTTTTTAAAATAACCTTGGTTTATTGATCAATTAAAACAAATCTGATTTACAGACTTTAAATCTGTCACTCAACCTGATTATTCAACCTGATTCTGAACTCCTTGTACGTCACTATTCAATTTCTCCTGAGGTCATCATTGTGAGAGAGGCTTTCTTTGATCAAAAAAAAAATTATCTTGGCTGTTTATATTTCTACAGGGCCTGTTATCTTAAAAAATGCATATTTGACATATTATACTTCCTAGAATTTTATAACTGTATGAAGATTTTTTTCCCTGTACATTTTAATTTTTTGTATCAGAAGGTTAAATTCCCTGGCCAGAATTTAACCATTTATAATCACTGAATTGAATGGTTTGCTTTGCAAATGAACTGAGAAATTCTGTTGTTTTTGAGATTGCACCTAAGTACTGCATTTTGGACTCTTTTGTTGACTATGAGAGCTACTCCATTTTTTTCTAAGGGATTCTTACCCACAGTCATAGATATACTGGTCATCTGAATTAAATTTGCCCATTCTGGTCCATTTTAGTCTACTGATTTAGTCCACTGAAGATAAAAAAGAGAATGAAAAAACTAGCTTAAAACTCAACATTCAGAAACCTAAGATCATGGCACCCAGTTGCATCACTTCATGGCAAATAGATGGGGAAAAAGTGGAAACAGTGGCAGATTATCTTTTCTTTGACTCAAAAATCACTGTGGACAGTGACTGCGGCCAGGAAATTAAAAGATGCTTGCTCTTTGGAAGAAAAGCTGTGACACAGTAAAAAGCAGGGCAATCACTTTGCCAACAAAGCTCTGTATAGTCAAAGCTATGGTTTTTCCAGTAGCCATGTACTGATGTGAGAGTTGAACCATAAAGAAGACTGAGTGCTGAAGAACTGATGCTTTCAAATTGTGGTGCTGGAGAATCCTCTTGAGAGTCCCTTGGCCTGCAAGGAGATCTAACCAGTCAATCCTGAAGGAAATCAAGCCTGAATATTCATTGGAAGGACTGATGCTGAAGCTCCAATACTTTGGCCACCTGATGTGAAGAGCTGACTCATTGGAAAAGACCCTGATGCTGGGAAAGATGAAGAGTAGGAGTAGAAGGGGATGACAAAAGATGAGACGGTTGAATGGCATGCTATGCTAAGTCACTTCAGTCGTGTCCGACTCTGTGCGACCCTAGAGACGGCAGCTCACCAGGCTCCGCCATCCCTGGGATTCTCCAGGCAAGAATACTGGAGTGGGTTGCCATTTCCTTCTCCAATGCATGAAAGTGAAAAGTGAAGTCGCTCAGTCGTGTCCAACTCCTAGCGACCCCATGGACTACAGCCTACCAGGCTCCTCCGCCCATGGGATTTGTCAGGCAAGAGTGCTGGAGTGGGGTGCCATTGCCTTCTCCTTGAATGGCATAGCCGACACCAAAAAAAAAAACCGTCAGTTTGAACAAACTCTGGCAGTTAGTGAAGGACAGGGAAGCCTGGCATACTGGAGTCCACGGTGTCACAAATAGTTGGACTCAGCTTAGCGACTGAATGACAACAATAACAAGCGTTGAATTGATCCTTTTCTACTCAACTTTTTCCTATTCTGTAAATAAAACAAATATTTTCATTCTGTGTTTCATTTTGATAATTCAATACTGGCTCATCTATGAAAGTAACTATGTTTAAAGTGAAAAAAATATTTATGGAGCTTGAGGAATATTTGGTTATCAATATTCATGGAGACAACATGGCCAAACTTAAATGTAACCACCGCCAAAATGTTTTTTTTTTTTTTTTTGATGGCTTTTCTGGTGGCTCAGCAGTAAAGAATCCACTTGTTAATGTGGGAGATGCAAGTTTGGTCCCTGGGTTGGGAAGATTCCCTAGAGAAGGAAATGGTAACCCACTCCAATAATCTTGCCTGGGAAATGCTATGGACAGAGGAGCCTGGTGGGTTATAGTCCATGGCGTCGCAAAGAGTTGGACCCAGTTTAGTGACTAAACAACAGCAACGAACTTATTTTAAAAGCCCCTTTTTGATTTTGAAGATAAACAACCATCAGGACACAGTTAGTCATATCATTCTGAGATTTTAGTTGGTGAATCAAAATCATCAAGGTATAGAGATTTCCCCTATTTGAGAGAATGTATCACAAAATATTGTAAAGCATATGTCCTCCAATTAAAAATAAATTATGAAAAATTTGTTTCACAAGATAGGAAGAACTCTGGAGTTTTAGCAAAATATAATATGTATTGCTATTTGAAACAAATTAAATTTACACATAATGGAAGAAACACTTTGATTTTATTTTTTAAAGTTACATGGGGAGTAAAGAGGTAAATAGGAAGAGAGAAAATAAGTTAGTGGTGTATTCAAAATTCTGCACTTCACTTGTTACCATCAGTAAAACTACTAAAAAACCAACAGGGTTAAAGGGAACCTGGTCCAGTTGTTACAGTGGTAAAAGAATCTACCTGCCAGTACAGGAGATGCAAGAGACATGGGTTCCATCGTGGGTTGAGAAGATCCTCTGAAGTAGGAAATGGCAACCCACTCCACTATTCTTGCCAGGAAAATTCCATGGCCAGAGGAGCCTGGCAGGTTATAGTCCATGGTGTTGCACAAAGTCAGACATGACTGAGCAACTGAGCATGTAGTATAGGTTTATATTCATAAAAATTAGTTATGCGTTACTTAGAGTACAGACAGATCTAATGTTACAAATGTACCTAAAATACAGTGGCTTAAACAAGAAGGAGGTTTATTTCTTTCTCACACAATGGTTCAGAGGTACGTGGGTGGTTCAAGATCAATAGATGGCTCTGCCCCAGTAGGTCTTTAAGGAACCAAGGTGTCCTTTGTCTTGTTGCCCTTTCCTTTTCTAGGATGTTGACCTTGTCCATGTGGTAGAAGATGGCTGGTGGCTAAGTACATTCTAGACAGAGTATGTGGTTTAAGAGAATACTTAAGGCTGAGAAAGGAACAGGGAAAGACTGGGCTAATATGATCTAAGTGATATGGATATAAAAAGTTATGTGGATAGAAGGAGGTATATGGATAGAAAGAGAATGAGAATTTAAAAATTCTGAACCATTTTAGGAAAAAGTTTTAGAAATATAAAAATAGGGTGATCTAATTAAATAATGGACTAGGAAGATTTTGGTAGTTATCTTGAAGATGAGTCCAGATGAGTAGTATAGAAGATGAGATTTCTAAGAGAAAAATAGTGCTGTCTGTCTGGCAATTTTGTACATAATAAGTTGCTAACTAAATATTTAATGATGTACAACAGTATTAGGATGAGTAGCCACTGGCTAACCACTGGGTGCCATGTAGCTCCCACTGAGGAGGAAATAACATGACTCTGAATATACTTAGCCCCTTATTATTGAATTTCTGAGAAGCACACTGTTCCCTAGAGATCTACAAGAATAAAGGGTTAGAGAAGGAAATACTCAGGCCCTCAGTTGGAGAAGACTCTTGAGAGTCCCTTGGATTGCAAGGAGATACAACCAGTCCATTCTAAAGGAGATCAGTCCTAGGTGTTCATTGGAAGGACTTATGCTAAAGCTGAAACTCCAGTACTTTGGCCACCTCATGCGAAGAGTTGACTCATTGGAAAAGACACTGATGCTGGGAGGGATTGGGGGCAGGAGGAGAAGGGGACGACGGAGGATGAGATAGTTGGATGGCATCACTGACTCGATGGACATGGGTTTGGGTGAACTCCGGGAGTTGGTGATGGACAGGGAGGCCTGGCGTGCTGCGGTTCATGGGGTCTCAAAGAGTTGGACACGGCTGAGCAACTGAACTTAACACAATAAGATTGAGTGGATGACTATCCTTTAAAACAGGGGTCATGAAACTTATTTTGTGAAGTGCCAGATAATAAATATTTTAGGATTTTGTACCCTACAGTCTCTGTCACAGCTACTGAGTTCTGCTATTATAGGGCAAACTATTCATGGGTAATATGCAAAGAAATGGGAGTAGTGGTATTCCAGTAAAACTTTATCAATAAAAGGTAGAGGGCCAGATTAGGCCTATAGACCATACTTTCATGCCCTCTGTTTTAAAGCAATGAAATGAGAATAATTAGGTAAATTAGGGAAAGTTTTTTTTTTAATTGTAAGATTATAAAAGTTCATAAATAAGTTGCACTCTACTAGATATAAACTATTTAGAAAGATCAACAGTAAGTAAGAAAGAAGATATTAATGTTCTCAGAGGGTGCAGATGCTTTGGAATAGAAGATAACAACATTTCATTATATAACATTAACAACATTATAAATATTGTTGCCTCTATGAATGTTTGGATTCTAAAAACAATATTGATAAACCAGCATAAGTTGTATGTAAAGAACTAGAAAACATTAAAATTATATTTAAAATAATTTTAAGAAATCATAAAGAAAAGAGAAATTATTGTATATTTCATTCATTGAGTTTCTCTCTTTCTTTCTTTTTTGTTTGTTATAATTAAATCAGTCAGTCAGTTCTTCTGAAAAGGACTCATCTGGTATAGATAAACTGATTCTAAATCTCACTCCAGACCTTCAAAATATCTTCATGATATAAAAAATTATATTAGGAAAAGGTGCAGAATTACAGGTAGACTAAAAACTGAGACCATTGTTCCTTCCAAAGAATTCTAAACTTTTTTAATTTATACAACATTATAGAACCTGTTAACGTAAAATAAATTCTATTTTAAAATATTACATTAGAAAAATGTTTCCTGTATAACAATGCTTGAGCCTCAAACAATATTTTTATAAGATGTACCACCACCTATTTTTCTCTCAGGAATAAATGTCATCAGAAATAATTGCCTTACCTACTTTGGAGAGTGACAGTCAAGTGAATAATTATCTCAGCCCTTCACTCTGAAAAGGCTGAAAAGGGTTAAAATGTCTCTGCCTGTGGAAAGATCTGCTTGCCTGAAGGTCCTACTCTTGGTGTGTTTGCCCTTCTAGTTTTTGAAATTCCTGGCAAGGGAGCACTTTCAATCATTGCTGCTTTTAACCAAGGTCTCGATAGTGTCTCTCTGTACTGGCACTAAGTCTTGCCAGTGAAAAATCCAATTTGGAGATCTTAAAAAGGTTGAGTGGCACTCTGATGGTAATGGCCTACACTTGAGGTACTTTACAGTTTATAAAATATTTTTACCTAAATGATTGAATTTCATTTGGAATACTCCTTGGGATGAACAGGGTTGTGGTTCTTATTTTCTGAAGGAAAAAATAAATTCAAGGAATTGAAGCAAACTGTAGTCCATAGCAATTCAGAAAGAGCTGAAACAAAGACAAGATCCCATTTTTTGAGACTACCGGTCTAGTCTTCTCTGTTTCAAGCCTGTCGGTTTTTCTATCTCAATACTTCCAAAGTTCATACCCTTTTTCTACTTTCCACTGAGAACTGTGAGACAGACTTTATAATATCGATGGTTAAACCAGGGGAAAAATCACAACAGCTAAGCATATCAAAAACTTAAACAGCGACTGTATGAAGTCTCCCATTACCAAACCTCACTATTAGCTGAAGTCCTTGGCCCTCTTACCCCAAGCATTAACTGTGTGTCCTTGGACAAATCAAGTAACCTATCTGGCTCTTGGCTTCTTTATCTCTTAGATGAAAGGATTATATAAGATCCTCCCTGCACATAAAATTCTGAAACATTAGTAAAGAGATACACATTCCTTAAAAAAAATTGTTCTGTTTTGTTCCCTCTTAGAATTGCTGGAGTGGACTTCAGACTGCAGTATTACAGCTGCCAATTCTTTAACAGTTTGAACTGTGTAGCACTAACTTAAATTCACCTGTGGGAATAGAGTTGGAGGCAATACACCATCTCAACTTGCTGTGTTTGTGTTTTCAAAACCACTAAGGGAAGTTGGGCTGAAACTGGTTTTGGAAAAATACAGAAACTCTATATCAAACTTGACAAGAAAGTTAACTGTATGCCTTATTAATGCATTTTGACTGTATTAGTAATTTCCTATTGCATTGTTTTGAGATTCAGTTATGTTGGCACAAAATAAAAAACAATGTGGTTCCAATTTAATTTAATCTGTTAAGAGTCCAACGTGGGACACAGGTGCATACTATTTGAATGTATGTAACTAATACAGTTTAAAATTTACATAATTGATAAATTGCAGGCTTTATTAGACTGACATCAATAAAAGTGTCTGACTGATCTATATTTTATGAATCTCTCTGGGGAGTCATCTTGCTTCTCCTATTTTTGTTTATCACCAGACCCAGATTTTGGCTTGAAGAATTTCCAAAGATCAAATGGTCAGTCTCAATAATCAACATCATCAACTCCATGCCTCTTATTTCCTCTCCTCTCTCCTCTTCTCCTATTTTTTTGGCTTTTGAAGAGATAATTATTATAAGATGGACAAAGTTCCCAACAGTATCCAGCATAGCTACCCACAAACATATCTTTGAATCCAGCAGACAAGCCTGTGGTCGGTTCCTATTTTGCCACTCCTTTATAACATAAGGTCATCCAGTTCAATTGAAAGGCTAGATGCTGAACTGTTACTTCTCTAATTCCACAAAGTAGCTAGCCATCCAAACACATAATTAAAGAGGGCAGCAGCCTGTGTTCCAGAATGCTGATGTAATATTTCGGGGAAGAGTATGTTGGTGAAGTCAGTAGCACGCCCACCTAGCCACTACTATATTTGCCTAAAAAGAAGGCTATTTTTCTTACTCTGTGGACATTTAAGCTCAAGTCTGTTAATTGTTTGCAGTTCAAAGTCTGTCCATGTCGAAATTAATCATACATAGTCTAACGAATACCAAACTGTGTGGACTGCCAGAGAACTCCTGTGTCAGTTTCCCTGCTGTGAAGAACTTGCCAGTGACCTTTAAAGTTATTCACTTTCTCTTTGCTTTAGAGTTTTTGAACTCTAATCTTTAAAATATAATACCTATCTCTTACTCTACATGAAATCATAATTAAACATTTGTAATGAATCTTAAGTCTGTTAGGAAGAAGTTGTTGTATAAGTACATATCTTCCCACTAATTCACCTCCTGTACGTTGTCAATGCTAGCAGTTAATTTTTCTTCTTTGTTTTAACTAAATCTGTAGAAATGTAAGTTTCTAAAGTGCTTTATTTAAAGAAATGTCTTAACAGTTCCCACTACTGAGCCACCTTCTTTAAATATGCCTGTGGAATTTATAGAAGAACAATAGAGATTATCAACCCAAAACTGAAAATTTCGCCTTCTTTGTATCTTAATAGGGAGCATATTTAAATACCTAAGTGTAGTTTTATTTATTGTGGAAGCAAAAAGCATTTTTTTTAACTGAAGAACTTTCAAATCTTATTACTGATGCACAGATGAAACACTGTCCATTCTCCTTTTGCTCCTGCTTCTAGATACACATCTCTTTTCCTGGAAAGCACAGCATAAATATGGAAAATGGAAATTTAGCTCTTTTTATGTACTTCATAATTACAGGGTTACATTAGTATTACTAAGAAATTGTGTTTGTTTTTAATTATGATTCCAAAGGAAAGCAAACCCAGGAGCAGATGAGTAACAGATCAGGTTCAGTTGGAAACTTTTGTGTATGTTACTTTTTAAGAAATTCTGAAAGCCTTCCCCATACTCATCCTGCTGGTAGAGGGGACCCAAAAGAAGAAGACGAGAATATGACATACTGATCTCATACACTGTTTGTAGCTGTAAACATCCCAGGCCCTTCGAGAATCTCACTCTGGCAAAAGTATTTTGAATCATACCACTTCCTTCCCTTTCTGTAGTGCTTCAGGAGGCTAAGGTACTTTTTGAAAAAATCTTGGAAGAACTGAGACTATCTAAACTTATCTTTCTAGACTTTTCTACACATCTACCAGAATGAACTCCCAGTAGACTAGTTTTTTCTGAAAAGAATAGAATGTGTCATTTGCTGACAGAAGCTGAAGGACAAGCTTTCACACCCTTTCTCTAAGTCTAGATAGAAAAAAAATGTAGTGGAGAGTTAATAAAATTCATATGATTCTGTTGAAGCCTCTTTGGAAACACTGAAAATGGATTTCGGGCATTTCTGCATGAAAATCATCTTTATGTGTCTCTGAAATGAAAGAGATGATTAGAAAGGAAGAGGGACAGGGAAGTGGATGTAGGGGGAAGGAAAAAGTTGCATGGTGAGATACCATTTCAGGGAGACCAGTTTCCCCAGAGAGTATCTTAACTTTCTACTTTACTTTGCCTGTGTAAATACAGCCTCTGCAAGCTTCTCTTCTCCTTTCTCTTCCTTCTTTCTCCGGAAAGAAATTCTCATTTCACTGTGACTGTATTTTTGAATGTAGAAATTTGGAAATTCATTTTATGTTCAGTTTTCTCAACACAGGTGCTATTTATCTAAATCTTTATTTTGGTAAATGTAAGCAAACCACAATAAGATTCAAAGACAGGTAAAATGAAGGGGCAACTTTTCAACACTTAACCATCTTCAAAAAGAGAGAACTTCATAAAAGCATTCCTTTCATTGCCTTCATCTGGAATATTTCTTTAGGATCAAAGATTTGACAGAGAGGAAAGACCCCTCCACCCCAATCTTACACAGAAATATATATCAACCAGGAAAGACTCCTTAAGTGAAAACATTCCTACAATAACCTTCTTTATTTCCATCTCTTTACCTAATAAGTTTTCTGAGACACTTTAAAAAATGAAATGGAAGAAAGGAAATGTTCTTTGTAGGCATTTCATATTATGACTGCTTTCAACAAACAGATTATAAAATATAGCCGACACAGCTCTTTTAAAAAAAATCTGCGTTTGTGTCATGTACGCTAAAGATTCAAATGACTAAGAAATATTCCACTGTTATTAAGATATCTGATACTGTATTGAAATAAAATTTGCACATAATTTATTGTTCCAACAACTGGGTAGAAGGGTAAAATTAAAATATGCTTTAGATTCCTTAAAAGACCCCAGTGATTTTCCTGTATCACTGAAGGACAAGTCTAGTCTTTTCTGAAAAGAATAGAACTGCATATTCTACATCTGGGCTAAAGACAAAAGTGTATACACTTTTTTCTTTTGGACATATGCATAGTTCTGTGTCAGAGAGAGTAAAACATCCATATTGGTGGCATCTCAGTTGCAGGAAACACAACTCATCTTTCTGACCATAATTTAAAAAATATTTTTTATTACAGAAAACAGTGTATAGAGATACAAAAAGGAAGAAACTAAACATCATTTATAATCCTCTATCCTCTTCCACCCATAGATATTCACCTGCTGATGCCCTGAAGTGGCTCAGACAGTAAAGAATCTGCCTGCAATGCAGGAGCAGGTTTGATCCCTGGGTTGGGAAGATACCCTGGAGAAGGCAATGGCTACCCACTCCAATATTCTTGCTTAGAGAATCCCATGGAAAAGGAGCCTGGCAGGCTACGATCCATGAGGTTGCAACGAGTTGGACACAACTAAATGACTAAGTGCACACATATATGCCCTGAAGTGGGGGGAGATGCCATTGATGTGGATTTGAGTTTAGTGTCCATGAGAGGGCTAAAGAGGACCTTGAATCTTCAAGAGGAAGGAGATTTGGATAGAAACATCTATCAAAACCTAGATTACTTACATCAAACTAAAAAATTTCTTGAATTTTTATTTTTGCAGCAATTGAAACAATCAACAAAATTAAAACTCAAACTACAGAAAGGGAGGAAATATTTGCAAACGATATATCCAATATAAGAGTTAATATCCAAAATATATAAGGTGCTCATACAACTCAGTAGCAAAAAGCCAAATAATCTGATGATAAAAGAGGCAAAAGACTTGATTTGACACTTTTCTTACAAGACATACAAATGGTGAACAGGTATATGAAAACATGCTCATAATAATCATTATGGAAACGTAGCTTAAAGTCAAAATGAGATAGCACCTCAAACTTGTTAGGCTGGCTGTTATGAAAAAGTTGAAAATAACAGACTTTGGCATGGATGTGGAGAAATGGGATCCCTCCCTATCCTGTTAGGGAGATCATAAATTGGTATAGGCTTATGGTATAGGCATAATTTTCTCCAGAAATTAAAAATATGATCTAGCAATCCCACTTCTGGGTATATATTCAAAGGAAATAAAATCACTATCTAGAACTCACTCCCATGTTCATTTTTCACATTAATGAAGATACAAAAACAATTTGATGACAAATGCAGGTATAAACAAAATATCTTGTAAGCAATTTGATCTTAGATTGAAACTTCTCTCTTTTTCTCTATTTGTTGTAAAAAATTCTCAAGTTTAAAGATAGGTTTTTTAAAGATTGTATAAATTTTATTAATGTAAAATCATTTAGACACTAGGAAACTCGGGAAACATGAGTGTCTCCCAATTCCTTCAAAACTAAATGTTAAATGCTGTCAATTTAGCTTTTCCTTTGTCTGCTGTGAAATGTTTTTTTTAATCACAAGACAAAAGAATGAAAATCAAACAGATTTTTAATGGATGTAAAACTCTTAGTCATAAAAATAAGTTAAAGAAGAATTTTTGAGAAAAGTTTTTAAGGATAGGCATTTAAAATTTAAAGTCTTTATTGTTCTTTTGTTGATCTTTCTCATTTTAAAATATAGTCTTTAATTTTGTGCCAAAGGACTTCTATTTTTTGCATTACTAAGAAGTTGCTTGATGGATGATGATATTGTCCATACTCTGCCTGGTGATCCATCTCAACATTGTTCTGGTGAATTTTGTACAAATAATTTTACAAAGGCTTATTCAGTTTCTTAACACCTCCCATGGGAACCTGGGTTTGGCAGCCTTCTATTAGTGATTATAACATTTAGCGTGAGTTGAATCAAGACACAGACTGTGATGTATTCTATTTAAAATCCATTTGTGAGGCATTAGCAGAAGATTTATGAGAATATTGTAATAATACTGTTTAATAGAAGGTAAGAATGTCTTTAGCTATGTGAATAAATAGAGTTTGATTAGATTTCAAGAAGTGGTTTAAGGTTCATTGTTTTCTTATAAATTTGAAAAGGCAATCAACACTATAGTATTAGAAAATATCATGTATTAACTTTTGAAATCCAATTTATATTCATGTGGGTTTTATGTACATGAGGCAGAACTGTATCCTTAAGTAGGTCAAATAACTTCCTGTTCTTTTGAGAATTCAGGCTGGCTTTTGTTTTGGAGTGGCTCAAACAAGACTCAGGCCTTTGGCCTCTTCTCCTAGGTAGCTCTTCATTTCAGTTCAGTCCTTCAGTCGTGTCCATCTCTCTGCGACCCCATGGACTGCAGCATGCCAAGCTTCTCTGTCCATCACCAACTCCTGGAGCCTACTCAAACTCATGTCCATCACGTCAGTGAAGCCATCCAACCATCTCATCCTCTGTCGTTCCCTTCTCCTTCTGCCTTCGATATTTCCCAGCATCAGGATCTTTTCCAATCAGTCAGTTCTTCACATGAGGTATCCAAAGTACTGGAGTTTCAGCTTCAGCATCAGTCCTTCCAATGAACACTCAGGACTGATCTCCTTGAGGATGGACTGGTTGGATCTCCCTGCAGTCCAAGGGACTCTCAAGAGTCTTCTCCAACACCACAGTTCAAAAGCGTCAATTCTTCAGCACTCAGCTTTCTTTATAGTCCAACTCTCACATCCATACATGACCACTGGAAAAACCATAGCTTTGACTAGACGGACCTTTGTTGGCAAAGTAATGTCTCTGCTTTTTAATATGCTGTCTAGGTTGGTCATAACTTTCCTTCCAAGGAGTAAGCGTCTTTTAATTTCATGGCTGCAGTCACCATCTGCAGTGATTTTGGAGCCCCCAAAATAAAGTCTCTCACTGTTTCCATTGCTTTCCCATCTGTTGTCGTGAAGTGATGGGACTGGATGCCACGATCTTCGTTGAATGTTGAGTTTTAAACCAACGTTCTCACTCTCCTCTTTCACTTTCATCAAGAGGCTCCTTAGTTCTTCTTCGCTTTCTGCCATAAGGTTAGTGTCATCTGCATATCTGAGGTTATTGATATTTCTCCCAGCAATCTTGGTGCCAGCTTGTGCTTCATCCAGCCCGGCATTTCTCATGATGTACTCTCCATATAAGTTAAATAAGCAGGGTGACAATATACAGCCTTGATATACTCCTTTCCCGATTTGGAATCAGTCTGTTGTTCCATGTCCAGTTCTAACTGTTGCTTCTTGACCTACATACAGATTTCTCAAGAGGCAGGTCAGGTGGTCTGGTATTCCCATCTCTTTCAGAATTTTCCAGTTTGTTGTGATTCACACAGTCAAAGGCTTTGGCATAGTCAATAAAGCAGAAAGATATGTTTTTCTGGAATTCTCTTGCTTTTTCAATGATCCATTGGATGTTGGCAATTTGATCTCTGGTTCCTCTGCCTTTTCTAAATCCAGCTTGAACATCTGGAAGTTCATGGTTCATTTACTGTTGAAGCCTGGCTTGCAGAATTTTGAGCATTACTTTACTAGCATGTGAGATGAGTACAACTGTGCGGTAGTTTGAACATTCTTTGGCATTGCCTTTCTTTGGGATTGAATGAAAACTGACCTTTTCCAGTCCTGTGGCCATTGCTGAGTTTTCCAAATTTGCTGGCATATTGAGTATAGCACTTTCACAGCATCATCTTCTAGGATTTGAAATAGCTCAACTGGAATTCCATCATCTCCTCTAGCTTTGTTCGTAGTGATGCTTCCTAAGGCCCACTTGACTTCACATTCCAGGATGTCTGGCTCTAGGTGAGTGATGGCACCATCGTGATTATCTGGGTCGTGAAGATCTTTTTTGTACAGTTCTGTGTATTCTTGCCACCTCTTCTTAATATCTTCTGTTTCTGTTAGGTCCATACCATTTCTGTCATTTATTGTGCCCATCTTTGCATGAAATGTTGCGGCAAAATTAGTATCTCCAGTTTTCTTGAAGAGATCTCTAGTCTTTCCCATTCTATTGTTTTCCTCTGTTTCTTTGCATTCATCACTGAGGAAGGCTTTCTTATCTCTCCTTGCTATTCTTTGGAACTCTGTATTCAGATGGGTATATCTTTCCTTTTCTCCTTTGCTTTTCTCTTCTCTTCCTTTCTCAGCTATTTGTAAGGCCTCCTCAGACAACCATTTTGCCTTTTTGCATTTCTTTTTCTTGGGGATGTTCTTGATCACTGCCTCCTGTACAATGTCACGAACCTCTGTCCATAGTTCTTCAGGCACTCTATCAGATCTAATCCCTTGAATGTATTTGTTACTTCCACTGTATAATTGTTAGGGATTTGATTTAGGTCATATCTGGATGGTCTAGTGGTCTTCCCTGCTTTCTTAGGTAGCTGTACCAATTCCTTTTTGCTCTTATTCAGTCTCAAGGCATTAAATAGACTGATGGCACTAAAATTTTTATATATGGTTCAGAACTCTTTATGAACTCAGAAGAATATGTCTGATGGTCTGTGTGCAACATCTCCTTAAGATGATTTATAGGCCTATTAGACTCAGTATATTCAAAGCTTATTTCCTTATTCCAACAGCCCCACCTCCAAATCAACTTTTCAGCTCATTGAATTGTAGGGTATCTGTAAACCTATTTTGCCTGTTTTCTCAGTGTAATTATTAATCCTCTTTGACTCTCAAAAGTATCTTCTTTAAGTTTCAGATATCATGATATATTATTTTATGATTACTTATGTTCATGATAATTTCATTTTCAATGTTGTTTCAACCTCCAAGGAATAGCTATACCGTTTTTCTGTCTTTCATATCCCACATCTACTTTATCAGCAAATCCTGTGGGGTTTACTGTGAAAATATATGCAGATTTTGACCATTGTCGACATGCCCATTGTCAACATGCTGATTCAAGCTAGCATCACCTTTTACCTGGGTGATCGCAATAGTTTCCTAAAGTGGTCTTGCTGGCATCCACAGCTCCCTATTATGATAATTGTTGGATGATAATTCTGCTCAGCTCTAGATCCTCAGCTACGTGACTAGTTTTATTACTTATTGATGGACTTCCCTGATGTCAATATTTTAAAGCCTGCTTGGACTTGGGCGATATAGCCCTCTATCATAATTGAGTTCTCCATCACTATACTTTTCTTAACTATTGGAACAACTACCGCCTCTGTCTTGCTCATTTGCCTGGCTGCAACCTCCATTTGATTCCTGGTCACCAAGGTTAACAGATTGGATTTTGGATCCTGTACTTAGCATCTGCAGCTGTGTCTACCCTGTTTCTTTGCTCTTGCTTGGCCCAGCATGTTGAGTAGTCTTTGAAAGGCCCTAATAATTCCTAGTATAATTCATCTTGCTTTAAGTAACTAAGACAGATCCATTTGGTTTGCTTAATTAAGACCACTGACATCTTGAAGTAAAGAAAGCCAAGTTCATCAGAAGAGTGAACTACTTGAGTACCAATAATAGGAATGGTAATGATAATATATTTAGCTCAAATGTATCTATTGCAAAATTTCTTGTCCTTTTATTTTAAGAATATATCTAGACTTGCATTTAGAATTCACACTGTAATTTTATTATTTTCAAACATCAGGACTATATTTTAGGAGAATATTTCCTGGGATGGTGAATTTCTACAACAATTTTAAACAAATTTAAAAAGTGAACTTTGGAAATAATGCACAGATATTTAATTAAAATAATCAATCCAAGAGAAATATAGTCTTGTAAAAATGATAGTAGGTAGTTTATTAGGACCTGAAATTTTTATTCAATACACCTCCCTAATAAAATGGTTATGAAGGCTTTGGCAAGAAATGATGAGACATGCTTTTTTTTCCCAGTTGTGCTAAATTTTTGTTCTAATGTTCAAAATTAAATAACAAATGGAAAATTTTGGCATGTCCTTGGTTTCTGAGAGATTACTTACTAGATTCATCTTTCCCCCAGTCCTTGAAATTTTTTATGTCCTGATAAGTATCTTTAAATTAATTGCATATAATCCTTATAAAATCTATAATAATTTTGCACATAATGTTTCTCAACATGAATCAGTGAGAGATTTGATTAAACTTAGGTTTTTTTTTTTTCAAATTCACAATGCCAAGACTTTTTTTGGCCTTTTTGAAAGGGAGTACTAATGTTCATATTTAGTGTTAGAGTTTGTTGCAAAGTTGAATCTGACTCTTTGCAGCTTGATGGGCTGTAGCCTACCAGGCTCCTTTGTTCATGGAATCCTCCAGGCAAGGATACTGGAGTGGGTTGCCATTCCCTTCTCCAGTGGATCATCCCAACTCAGAGATGGAACGCGGGTCTCCTGAATTGCAGGCAGATACTTTTACCGTTGGAACCACAAGGCTTTAGTACTGTTTTTTAAATTATCCTATGTGAAAATACAAGTTAAGCTAACTGACATCAAATTTAACTCAGATGAGGTCACTTTCTTACCCCTTTGGTAAACTTAGCAGTTTATAAACATTGAAAAATATACCTAGAAAATTTTGTAACAGAAAATAAGGCCTGATTTTACTCAGGTTCTGGAACATTTTAACAAGAGAATTAATAGATGAAGGACTAGACGTCAATCCATCATGATGAAATAGTGATTTAACCATTTGTATGTTTTGATGTAGCCAAAACATACATTCAAGTTATGTATGTATGCTGAATACATACATATTGAATGTATTCAATGCTGAATGAATAAAACTTGAATGCTGAAGTCTTAACCAAGTCTTCTAACCTCATCCTAAAGATTAGTTTTATTTATGATATTAATCTACTCCTCGTGTGAATCTACCCAGTATTCCAATTACATAGCAGAAATTTTAGATCATTCCCCACGTATATATCAGAAGCTTTTCTTTATAGATCATCTTACTCAGAAAAAGAATTCATTACTCATTTTCAAATCCTTAAAGTGTTATCAGTAAAACTCTCTCTCTCTTTTTTTTTTTGTTCTGGATTTATGAATTAGCTAAACCATCTAATAATTGGGAAACCTGCTTTCTGTGACTCTAAGGAATTGGAAGAAGTATCACAGGAGGCTATTGTAATATCTTCATTTTCTCACAAAAGTTCAAATGGAGATACAAAACATTGTCACCAAAAGGATCTCTCATGTTGCCATCCTTTAGTCACACCTACTTGATGAAAGTAAAAAATGAGAGTGAAAAAGTCGGCTTAAAGCTCAACATTCAGAAAATGAAGATCATGGCATCTGGTCCCATCACTTCATGGGAAATAGATGGAGAAACAGTGGAAACAGTGTCAGACTTTATTTTTGGGGGCTCCAAAATCACTGCAGATGGTGACTGTAACCATGAAATTAAAAGACGCTTACTCCTTGGAAGGAAAGTTATGACCAACCTAGATAGCATATTGAAAAGCAGAGACATTACTTTGCCAACAAAAGTCCGTCTAGTCAAGGCTATGGTTTCTCCAGTGGTCATGTATGGATGTGAGAGTTGGACTGTGAAGAAAGCTGAGTGCCAAAGAATTGATGCTTTTGAACTGTGGTGTTAGAGAAGACTCTTGAGAGTCCCTTGGACTGCAGGGAGGTCCAACCAGTCCATCCTAAAGGAGATCGGTCCTGGGTGTTCATTGGAAGGACTGATGCTATGCTAAAGCTGAAACTCCAATACTTTGGCCACCTCATGGGAAGAGTTGACTCATTGGAAAAGACCCTGATGCTGGGAGGGATTGGGGGCAGGAGGAGAAGGGGACGACAGAGGATGAGATGGCTGGATGGCATCACCAACTCGATGGACATGAGTTTGAGTGAACTCTGGGAGTTGGTGATGGACAGGGAGGCCTGCTGTGCTGTGATTCATGGGGTCGCAAATAGTTCGACACGACTGAGGGACTGAACTGAACTGACCTGAACTTCTCTCTTTCTTTGAACTTAATCCCTGCAGCTACTAATCTTTTCTCTAAATCTACAATTTTGTCATCTCAAGAATGGCATATAAATGAAATCATACAGTGCTTAACTTTTTTGAAATTGGTTTTTCCCACTCATGATATCAAAAGTTTGCTCTTTTTGTAGCTGAGAATACATGATTTTCAGCTAGAACACTACTAGCTGAGTAGTATTCTATGATCTCTGTATTATAATTTTCAACTTTCATCTGTTGAAGGATATATGTACTGTTTCTAGTTGTCAGTTATTACAAATAAAGCTGCTAGGAACATTCATGTGCAGGCTTTTGTGTGAACATATGTTTTCATTTTTCTGGGCTAAGTGACCAGGAATGCAATAGCTAGGTTGACTGGTAATTGCATGTTTAGTTAAAATCTTTTTAAAGAAATTGCCTAACTGTTTTCCAGAGTGGCTGTACCATTTTATATTTTCAACAGCAAGTGCAACTGATTCAGTTTCTCCACCTATTTGTCAGCATTTGGTGTTTTCACTATTTTTAAATTTTAGCCATTTTTCTAGGTGTATGATTATATCTCATTGTGACTTTAATTTGCATTTGCCTAGTGGGTAATGGCTGAGATAAGAAAGCCTTCCTCAGCAGTCAATGCAAAGAAATAGAGGAACACAAAGGAATGGGAAAGACTAGAGATCTCTTCAAGAAAACTGGAGATACTAAGGGAACATTTCATGTGAAGATGGGCTCGATAAAGGACAGAAATGGGATGGACCTAACAGAAGCAGAAGATATTAAGAAGAGATGGCAAGAATACACAGAGGAACTGTACAAAAAAGATCTTCACAACCCAGATAGTCACGATGGTGCCATCACTCACCTAGAGCCAGACATCCTGGAATGTGAAGTCAAGTAGGCCTTAGAAAGCATCACTATGAACAAAGCTACTGGAGGTGATGGAATTCCAGTTGAGCTATTTCAAATCCCAGAAGATGATGCTGTGAAAGTGCTGCACTCAGTATGCCCCCAAATTTGGAAAACTCAGCAGGGGCCACATGACTGGAAGAGGTCAGTTTTCATTCCAATCCCAAAGAAAGGCAATGCCAAAGAATGTTCAAACTACCACACAATTGCACTCATCTCACATGCTAGTAAAGTAATGCTCAAAATTCTCTAGGCCAGGCTTCAACAGTATGTGAACCATGAAATTCCAGATGTTCAAGCTGGTTTTAAAGGCAGAGGAACCAGAGATCAAATTGCCAACATCTGCTGGATCATTGAAAAAGCAAGAGAATTCCAGAAAAACATCTATTTTTGCTTTATTGACTATGCCAAAGCCTTTGACTCTGTGGACCACAATAAACTGTGGAAAATTCTGGAAGAGATGGGAATACCAGACCACCTGACCTGCATCTTGAGAAACCTATATGCAGGTCAGGAAGCAACAGTTAGAACTGGACGTGGAACAACAGACTGGTTCCAAATAGGAAAAGGAGCATGTCAAGGCTGTGTATTGTCACCCTGCGTATTTAATTTATATGCAGAGTACATCATGAGAAACGCTGGGCTGCAGGAAGCACAAGCTGGAATCAAGATTGCTGGGAGAAATATCAATCACCTCAGATATGCAGATGACACTGCCCTTATGGCAGAAAGTGAAGAGGAACTAAAAAGCCTCTTGATGAAAGTGAAAGTGGAGAGTGAAAAAGTTGGCTTAAAGCTCAATATTCAGAAAACTAAGATCACGGCATTTGGTCCCAACACTTCATGGCAGATAGATGGGGAAACAGTAGAAACAGTGTCAGACTTTATTTTTGGGGCTCCAAAATCACTGTGGATGGTGATTGCAGCCGTTAAATTAAAAGACGCTTACTCCTTGGAAGGAAAGTTATGACTAACCTAGATAGCATATTAAAAAGCAGAGACATTACCTTGCCAACAAAGGTTTATCTAGTCAAGGCTATAGTTTTTCCAGTAGTCATGTATGGATGTGAGAGTTGGACTATAAAGAAGGCCGAAGAACTGATGCTTTTGAACTGTGTTGTTGGAGAAGACTCTTGATGGTCCCTTGGACTGCAAGGAGACCCAACCAGTCCATCCTAAAGGAGATCAGTCCTGGGTGTTCATTGGAAGGACTGATGCTGAAGCTGAAACTCCAGTACTTTGGCCACCTCATGTGAAGAGTTGAGTCATTGGAAAAGATCTTGATGCTAGGAGGGGTTGGGGGCAGGAGGAGAAGGGGACGACAGTGGATGAGATGGTTGGATGGC
This sequence comes from Bos indicus x Bos taurus, assembly GCF_003369695.1. Classification (NCBI taxonomy): domain Eukaryota; kingdom Metazoa; phylum Chordata; class Mammalia; order Artiodactyla; family Bovidae; genus Bos; species Bos indicus x Bos taurus. The sequence goes on from NC_040084.1 coordinate 29,240,539, forward strand.
ATCACCGACTCGATGGACATGAGTTTGAGTGAATTCCGGGAGTTGGTGATGGACAGGGAGGCCTGGTGTGCTGCGATTCATGGGGTTGCAAAGGGTCAGACATGACTGAGCAACTGAACTGACCTGAACTGAATGGGTAATGATATTGAACATCTTTTAATGTACTTATTTGCCAGACTTATTCTTTGATAAAATGCTTGTTCATAGTTTTGATCCATTTTCTATTTGGATTATTTATATTTTAGCTCTTGAGTTTGAGAGTTCTTCATATGGATACTTGGAGAAGGCAATGGCAAGCCACTCCAGTACTCTTGCCTAGAAATATCCCATGGACGGAGGAGCCTGGTAGGCTGCAGTCCATGGGGTCGCTACGAGTTGGACATGACTGAACGACTTCACTTTCACTTTTCACTTTCATGCATTAGAGAAAGAAATGGCCACCCACTCCAGTGTTCTTGCCTGGAGAATCTCAGGGATGGGGAAGCCTGGTGGGCTCACGTCTATGGGGTCGCACAGAGTCGGAGACAACTGAAGCGACTTAGCAGCAGCAGCAGAATATAGATACTAGGCTCGTTAGACATGTAGTTTGCAATTATTTTCTCCCATTGCATAGTTTAACCTTAATAGGGTCTTTCACATACAAATGCTTTTGAAGTTAGTAGAGGCCAATTGATCAGTTTTTTATTTTAGGGATTGTCCTTTTGGTGTCAGCTCTAAGTAAGAATTCTTAGCCTAGCCTCAATCCAAATGTTTTCTCCTATTTTTTTTCAAAAAGACTTCTAGTTTAACATTTTTCATATGTATGCATGGTTAATTTTGAGTTAATTTTTATTATATAAGTTGTGACAATTAGGATGAGTTTCATTATTTTTTAAGTGCTTGTAGAAGTGCACTCATTCAAGTACCATTTATTGAAAAGGTTATCTTTCCTTCATTGGATTGCCTTTGCATCTTTGAGAAAAAGCAGTTTAGGATATGGGTAGAGACTATTTCTGAGTTCTCTATTCTGTTCCACTGATCTATGTGTCTACCCCTGTGCCAATACTGTGTGGTCCTGATTATTGTACCTATATAATCAGTCTTGAATTTGGGTAGACTGATTCCTCGCACTTTATTCTTCTTTTTCAGAATCAATCAGTTCAGTTCAGTTGTCTGACTTTCAGTTCAGTGTCTGACTCTGTGACCCCATGGACTGCAACATGCCAAGCTTTCCTGTCCATCACCAACTCCTGGAGCTTACTCAAACTCATGTCTATGTAGCCGGTGATGCCACCCAACCATCTCATCCTCTGTTGTCCCCTTCTCCTCCCACCTTCAATCTTTCCCAGCATCAGGGTCTTTTCCAATGAGTCAGTTCTTTGCAGCAGGTGGCCAAAGTATTCAGCTTCAGCATCAGTTCTTCCGGTGAATATTCAGGACTGATTTCCTTTAGGATGGACTGGCTGGATCTCCTTGCAGTCCAAAGGACTCTCAAGAGTCTTCCAATACCACAGTTCAAATGCATCAATTCTTTGGTGCTCAGCTTTCTTTATAGTCCAACTCTCACATCTATACATGACTACTGGGAAACCATAGCTTTGATTTGATGGACCTTTGTTGGCAAAGTAGTGATTCTGCTTTATAATATGCTGTCTAGCTTGGTCATAGCTTTTCTTCGAAGGAGCAAGTATCTTTTAATTTCATGGCTGCAGTCACCATCTGCAGTGATTTTGGAGCCCAAGAAAATAAAGTCTGTCACAGTTTCCATTATTTCCCCATCTATTTGCCATGAAGTGATGGGACCAGATACCATGATCTTTGTTTTCTGAATGTTGAGCTTTAAGCCAACTTTTTCACTCTCCTCTTTCACTTTCATCAAGAGGCTCTTTAGTTCTTCTTCACTTTCTGCCATAAGGGTGGTGTCATTTGCATATCTGAAGTTATTGATATTTCTCCTGGCTATCTCAATTTCCAGCTTGTGCTTCATGCAGTCCAGCATTTTAATGATGTACTCTGCCTATAAGTTAAATAAGCAGGGTGACAATACACAGCCTTGACATCCTTCTTTCCCAACTTGAAACCAGTCCATTGTTCCATGTCCTAGTTTTTAACTTATTTAGTTTCCTTGTCTTTCCATATAAATTTTAGAATAATCTTCTCTTTATCTAAACAAGTTTTCACTGGGATTTTGATACATAGAACAGTAAACCTGAATATTAATTTGGAGAGAATTAATACTTTAACTATTTTGAGTCTCCCAAACAATGAGCATATTGTCTTTCCATCTGTTTAGGTCATCTTTGGTTTCTTTCATTATTTTTTGTTTCTTTTTTTTTTTTTAGGTTTTCAGCATACTATCTGAATTCTTGTGTTTTTGTTGAACTTACACCAAAGTATTCAACTTTTTCAGTGATTATAAATAGTATTGTGTGTTTTTTAAATTTATTTATTTTAATTGGAGGCTAATTGCTTTACAATATTCTTGTGGTTTTGCCATACATTGACATGAATCCCCCATGGGTGTACATGTGTTCCCCATCCTGAACCCCCCTGTCACCTCCCTTCCCATCGCATCGCTCAGGGTCATCCCAGTGCACTAGCCCTCAGCACCCTGTCTCATGCATCGAACCTGACTGGTGATCTATTTCACATATGATAATATACATATTTCAATGCTGTTCTCTCAAATCATCCCAGCCTTGCCTTCTCCCACAGAGTCCAAATAGTAATGTGTTTTAAATTTTAGTATGCATTTGTTCATTGCTACTATATAGAAGTGCAATTAATTTTGTATGCTTATCTTATATCCTGAAATCTTGCTGAACTCATTTATTAGTTCTAGCAGGTGTTTTGTGCATTCCCTGGGAATTTTAACATGGACAATGATATCACAAGCCTATGGTGACTGTTTTGTTTCTTTCTTTCCAAATTATCTGATTTGATTCCCTTTTCTTGCATTACTCAGTGGCTAGAACTTCCAGCACAGTGTTATGCAAGAGTGGTGGAAGCAGACATCCTTCATTTAATTTCATTCTGTTTTTCTCTCTAGTTATTGAATTTACTTCAATCTTCAAATTTTATTTAATCTTTAAGGGTTCTGACCAGTGATCAGAACCCTATTACTCTTGTATATTAATTTGTACACAAGGCTGCTGAGTTGTAAAATAAAGAAGCATGCCGTCTATTCCTTTCAGGTCCTAAAGACAACATTAAACATTATAACAAAAATATGACTTGAGAAACACTAATTTTAAGCTTCCTTGCCTTGGCATAGATAATATTGAATCCTTTCTGTAAAAGATCCTTGATATAATAAAATAGTCAAACAAGAAAATCCCCAAGGAGCCACAAGTGAACAACCCAACTGCTTCTATAAGGAGAGGCAGGAAAGGGAAGTTGGAAGAAATTTGCTACAAAGCAGAGAATAACTACAGAGCAAAGGTCTCACTAGTAATGACGGGAAATGCTTTTAGGGTTTATGGAGGCTAGAAATTGTAATATAAACAGGCTGGGACCCAGAGATTATTCATACTTTGACTCCATCAGTAACTAGTATACAACCTGGGCACATGTCTGTACATCTTGAAGTGTTTCCTGATGCCTTTTAGTTTTAATATAAGGATGGAAATATCTACTTTAGAGAGTCAGTTTATGAATTAAATGAAATAAAGTATAATATTTATATGATGAATTAGTTTGGTACATAGTGAATATTCAGTGTTGATTTCATTTTCCTTTTTCTCTCATTGTTCTGCTAACACAAAGTGTTTTATAAAACGTGTGCTAATACAAAGAACAGAGAAGGAGGCATTTTGTAGAAGGTACTTGACATCATGTGACATGAACATAGTAATGCTGTTCGGTAGAAAATACAAGCAGAAATACCTGTTGATAACATATTTGAGATTTTGTATTTTAAGTATATGTACGGAACATCTTTATTTATTTAAACACATCTATTGAACATCTATATTTAAATATATATATTTAGTATCTTTAAACTGATATTTCTTACCCAGTGAGGAAGCAATCTAACACGGAGTTTGAGAAACCATGAAATAAGAGAAGGACCAACCGGCAACTAAATGAGCAAAAACAGGAGACAGATAATTGAAACCACTAGTGCCTCTAAGATTTACTCCAATGAAGAAAAATTGGTAGTTTACTCCAGAACTGCATTAAAATTATGCTTAAATAAAACTGGTAGCTGACTCTTCATTGTGAGGCTATAGCCTTATTGTTCCTGGATCTTGATAAATGCAGATATGGATAAAGGAGAGATATTTTGTTTGTTTTTTGTTTTGATTTTGAAAGCTTTTATTAATTATATTCTCTCTCTGTGATGAGGACTTGTTCCCTCTTGGGTGTGCCAAGAGTTATATAGTTAAGTGTTGGGATTATTAAAAACTATGCCACACACAGAAGACTCAAAATTATTGCAAATGTCAAAGAAGGTTAGGGTTGTAGTTTAGCCCTGAGCAATATTAGTCTGTCATTAAAGAATTCGTATTTACTGACTGAAATTATTGCTTCAGAAACAAGGCTGAAAGAGCGCATTTTTTCTGGATGGTTTCATAGTTGATCTTTGACTCTTACCTCTTCCAAATTTTGTAAAATACTTTTGAACATCCCTGATAAAGAACTACACAGCACATCGAGATGCTCCACCTGGCTGTTGCCCTTTTAGTTGGCAGGGCCTGATGAGCTGTGTAATTACATACGTGTTTCACCAATACACGGGCACAGTAATGTTTTTCATCTTTTCCATTATCGTATACTTAACTAGAAAGCATACACTCATTTGGCATCCTAAGCACTTTTGATTGATTTACAGTGTCAGTAAAATTTACAGATTATGCATTCCAAAAGATAAGAGGGAATTAATGTCTTAGGAAAAGTTTTCAGCATAGCTCCTTTTGCCAACATTAATTTTTTTAGCATTAGTGTGTCTAAATGTGCAGAAGCAAGTAAACATGGATAAGTGTAATCCAAATTAAATTGCTGAGAATATTATTTTCCATTTGGTTTGCTCTGGGTTTATAAGTAATAGTTCTTGATGTATACTTTGAAGTATGTCCTGACTTTTATTAGCAATGTCAAAATAATGTTCAGAATGCTCCGTTACATGTTGTCTCATACTCCCTTTGGATATGCTAGCTTTTTCTTCCCTGTAACACATTTAGATTTAAAACAAGTGAAAATCAATAAAAATAATAAAAGAAGTATAATATGAATTTCAAAGGTGGAACATCAGAGTACCTCTTGGTATTTTGGAAATTATATATTGTCCAATAAGAAATAATAAGAGATTTTTCCTCATTATATTTTAGCTTTACTTACAAATTTTATGCACCTTATAATAAAGGCTATTCAAACAATTGAGAAAGTTTAGCTTGAAAATCTAGTTTACCAAAAGACTTGACAGTTATATAAAATACCCTCTACTCTTACATACTCTTAAATCACATTATGGATATATCAGTAGGAAAAAAATATTTTATATACATATAAAAATAAATCTTATTTAGAAGGGTTATATATTATTGAAAGTAAAAAATCAATACTTTAAAGTTCAGGTTTATATAAGCTTGCCAAGACTTTGCTTTATAAAATAACTAAATTTGGATTTAAATCATTCTTTCCTTAATGATTTATTTAAGGCAAATCTGCTATTTTAGGGGTTAAGTGAGTTTTTAAGAATAAATATTTAGGATCTCAGAAAAGCATATTTTGTCTGTCATGGAATAAATCAGATATTTAGGGAACAAAGGATCTACAAGGCCTGAATAATTTTTTAGTCAGGTTGCAGTCTGAGTAAATATAGACAGAATTTCTTTCTAGAAATTTAGTGTTAAGAGTGGGTTTGTTTGACACAGACTGACATTAGTTGGCTTCTGGAGAAAATGAGTATCCACATAGGATTAGGACACAGACATTCCTAGCTAAGGAGTCAATGAGCAGAGATTGTTAGGTTGCAAGTTTTTATTATGCCAAAACTGTAACCAAAGGTGATTTTTCCCCTTGGGAATGTAGCTGGTTATTTATTTGACTCCTGAAAAGTCTCAAGTACTGGATAAGAAGATAATTTTCTTGGTTTCATTTGTTGCTTTCATCTTGATTCATTTTGAGTGATTATTTTAAGCTCATTTCTCTTCAGATCTGGAGGAATCATTTAACCTTTGATTTTAGAATCTCAAGATGAAATTATTCATATTTTCTTTCTTTAAAGTCCAAACAGAAATGCCTTTTAAAGAACTGGTTAATTAGGAAGCCACAAACATTTTCCACTTATCAGGAATTATTCAGGTATATTATGCACTAGGCCAGTATTTACCTGTTCTTTTTTTAAAATTTTTTTAAATATAATTTTTTTTTAATTGGAGGCTAATTACTTTACAATATTGTATTGGTTTTGCCATACATTGACATGAATCTGCAATGGGTGTACACGTGTTCCCCATCCTGAACCCCCCTCCCACCTCCCTCCCCGTTATCCCAGTTCACCAGCCCCGAGCACCCTGTCTCATGCATTGAACCTGGACTGGTGATTCGTTTCACATATGATAATATACGTGTTTCAAAGCCATTCTCCCAAATCATCCCACCCTCGCCCTCTCCCACAGAGTCCAAAAGACTGTTATATACATCTGTGTCTCTTTTGCTGTCTTGCATACAGGGTTGTCATTACCATCTTTCTAAATTCCATATATATGCATTAGTATACTTTGCATATACAAAGAAAAGTATACTTTTCTTTCTGGCTTACTTCACTCTGTAAAATAGGTTCCAGTTTCATCCACCTCATTAGAACTGATTCAAATGTATTCTTTTTAATGGCTGAGTAATACTCCATTGTGTATATGTACCACAGCTTTCTTATCCATTCATCTGCTGATGGACATCTAGGTTGCTTCCATGTCCTGGCTATTATAAACAGTGCTGCGATGAACATTGGGGTACACGTGTCTCTTTCAATTCTGGTTTCCTCAGTGTGTATGCCCAGCAGTGGGATTGCTGGGTCACATGGCAGTTCTATTTCCAGCTTTTTTTTTTTTTAAACTTTACATAATTGTAGTAGTTTTGCCAAATATCAAAATGAATCCACCACAGGTATATATGTGTTCCCCATCCTGAACCCTCCTCCCTCCTCCCTCCCCATACCATCCCTCTGGGTCGTCCCAGTGCACTAGCCCCAAGCATCCAGTATCATGCATCGAACCCAGACTGGCATCTTGTTTCATACATGATATTTTACATGTTTCAACGCCATTCTCCCAAATCTTCCCACCCTCTCCCTCTCCCACAGAGTCCATAAGACTGTTCTACACATCAGTGTCTCTTTTGCTGTCTTGTACACAGGATTATTGTTACCATCTTTCTAAATTCCATATATATGTGTTAGTATACTGTATTGGTGTTTTTCCTTCTGGCTTACTTCACTCTGTATAATAGGCTCCAGTTTCATCCACCTCATTAGAACTGATTCAAATGTATTCTTTTTAATGGCTGAGTAATACTCCATTGTGTATATGTACCACAGCTTTCTTATCCATTCATCTGCTGATGGACATCTAGGTTGCTTCCATGTCCTGGCTATTATAAACAGTGCTGCGATGAACATTGGGGTACACATGTCTCTTTCCCTTCTGGTTTCCTCAGTGTGTATGTATTTCCAGTTTTTTAAGGAATCTCCACACTGTTCTCCATAGTGGCTGTACTAGTTTGCATTCCCACCAACAGTGTAAGAGGGTTCCCTTTTCTCCACACCCTCTCCAGCATTTATTGTTTGTAGACTTTTGGATAGCAGCCATTCTGACTGGCGTGAAATGGTACCTCACTGTGATTTTGATTTGCATTTCTCTGGTAATGAGTGATGTTGAGCATCTTTTCATGTGTTTGTTAGCCATCTGTATGTCTTCTTTGGAGAAATGTCTGTTTAGCTCTTTGGCCCATTTTTTGATTGGGTCATTTATTTTTCTGGAATTGAGCTGCAGGAGTTGCTTGTATATTTTTGAGATTAATTCTTTGTCAGTTGCTTTGTTTGCTACTATTTTTTCCCATTCTGAAGGCTGTCTTTTCACCTTGCTTACAGTTTCCTGTTCTGATAAAAGATTCATGAAGCTACCCAAAGACTCTTGCAGAGGAGGAGTCCTTGGATTAAGGGGTGGAGACAAAGTAGGGTGTAATGGTGTGGATGCCCTGCTTCAATCAGACTAATTCTACCTTTATATTTTACATATTCATCTTCTGTGTAGGCTGTTATTTAAGAAAATGCTCAGATCTAAAATTTGCATGCTTTAAGAAAAAGAAGATATTGACTAGAATTTAATTCAGTACAATTCATTAACAAATCTATCAATTTATTAACTGTCATCTAGTGCTTTTCTGAGTATTTTAAATTATTCAAAGAAATAAAATCATTAAGTTTAGCTTATGATTTAGTATTTTTTAAAAAGAAAGAATAAAGGAAAGATTTGTTATTATAGAGTTGTCCACTGAATTCTCATTAAGTAGAGGGGAAAAAAATAACTCAAATGGACATGTATGCTAAATTCTTTGAGGCCCTTGTTGATTTGCTTGTCTTAATTCATATGGGACTAGTAACTAGTTAAATCACCCTAAGAAATAAATTGTAATTTAGGGTTGGGGGAGGAGTTAGAGAAGAGGGTAAAAGAAGTACTCAAGGTTATAATTCAGAAAAAGAAAATGTGCATTCAAGAGAGAAAAATATGTAGGAAACAAGAAACAGTTCTGCATAAAGGAACTAGTAGAATGTATTTAGTTAAAATAAGCAATGACACATAATAAAATTTTTCTATCTGATTATTAAAAAATAAAATTTCTTAATTTTGTGAGGGATACTTTGAGGAAGTCCAGGCCACATGGATGAAGAAGGAAATGACAACCCACTCTAGTGTTCCTGCCTGGAGAATCCCAGGGATGGGGGAGCCTCATGGGCTGCCGTCTATGGGGTTGCACAGAGTCGGACACGACTGAGCGACTTCACTTTCACTTTTCACTTTCATGCATTGGAGAAGGAAATGGCAACCCACTCCAGTGTTCTTGCCTGGAGAATCTCAGGGATGGGGGAGCCTGGTGGGCAGCCGTCTATGGGGTCGCACAGAGTTGGACACGACTGAAGCAACCTAGCAGCAGCAGCAGCAGGCCACATGGAGAGAAATGAGAAAGAATGCCCAAGAGACCAAAATATGGGGATAAATATCGGATTATATTTTGTGAAAAAAATTTTGCAAAGCAGACCAAGTGTAGCATATTGAGAGGATAATGTCACAAAGAAAGCAAATGCCTCATAGCATTTCAATGTATTTGAATATTTTATTATGTAAACAATTATCTGATTTCAATATCATGAATAGAAATAATGTCAATGAATATCCTTAAATTTAATTATTCAATGGTTATTCAGACTACACCGGGTCAGAGGCTCACAGTGGCTTTCCACCAAAGTAGGGAATAAAATCATTTTCTTCTCCCTTTAAATCGAGACTCTATCCCTTTTTTTATTACTAAAAAAGTTTTATAGAAAGAACACATCTGAATATCATTCTATTGGTGATGACAATTGAACAATACTCATAAAACATAACTGTTCTTGAGTAACTAATAATTATCAAAGATTATTGTACAATATTGAGAAGTATAGAATAAAATACAGTTATTGGAGGACAGTTGCTCTACAAAATTGTGCTGGCCTCTGCCACATGTCAACACAAATCAAACACAGGAATACGTATACTCCCTCCCTCCTGAACCCCCCTCTCATATTCGTCCCCATCCTACCCAGCTGCATTCCAAGTCAATCCTATTGAGTTTGGATGAGCCTAGAGCTGACTATGCAAAGTGAAGTAGGTCAGAAAGAGAAAGACAGATATCGTTTAGTAACGCATGTGTATGGAATCTAGAAAGATGGTGCTAATGAGCCTACTTGCAGGGCAGCAGTGGAGACAGACGTAGACAGCAGGCTTGTGGACGGTGGAAGCAGAGAGTGGGGTGAATTGCGAGAATTGCATGGAAACATATACATTACCATATGTAAAATAGATAGCTAGTGAAGATTTGCTGTGTAAAACAGGGAGCTCCACCCACTATTCTGTGCCGACCTAAATTAAGACTCTATTTTAAGCTACCTTAGCACTTTCTCCTCTTTCCATCCCATTATCTGTGTCTTTTCTTAATGCCAACACAACCCCTCAGTAAACACACACACAAATAAATGTGGAATGAATGAACCTCTCTAGCACGTTGACAGGCGATCTCCTACGTGCTAGGAATATGCAGTTCAATAACAAATCTTATCCACAAGGAACCACATCAAAATACCCCATTCTTTCACCTGAATATATTTGGAGGATTTTGTCTTTATCTCAGTTGACTTTTTAACCCTTTCAACTCTTTCCTTGACATTATTTCAACATTCATGAAAACACAGGTTTCACACAGAAAAATCTCTTATAGGCACAAAGATGTCTCCAAAATAAGCTTCATAAACTATGAAAAGATTAATTATTTCCCTTCACACAAATATTCTTGGATATTGGATGGTTAATACCTTATGTATTTTATATTTTCATGCAAATGAAGTATCTTTTGAAGTACTTGTTCCAGTATAGCAAAAAAGAAAACTAGTGATATAATCATTAAGGTTTCTTAATAGCAATTTTTATAACATAACAAGTGAGAATATGATTACAAAAAATTCAGATTACAAGATTTTAGCCTTCTGTGATAATGTTCAATACATGAGTGAAAAACTTTTATTTTAACCCATATTGTATTAAAATGGTCAAGAAATGGAAACCTTAGATGTAAAGGAAAATACTTTGTTTTTGTCTCAAAGGTTTCTTCCAAGCAGTCCTAGGGTATAATGGTTTATCTTCATTTGAAACATGATTTAGAAAATTAGAAAAATGAAAAATCGTTCAAAATAACAATTTTTTTGACTCTATAAATGTTAATATGGAAATAATTCCCTCAGATTAGATGGACTTTAAGCATGTACTCTCCCTGTGCTAAAATACCACTGCTTTGTTTTTGTAGAAAACAAAACTATTAAGTGTTCAATAAACTGTTTTAAAACATATTCCCATGCTGTAGAATGATGAAACAGATTTGTAAATTCACTCAGAGTAACAGCCTGTGTTACAAATTTGATCACAAAGAGAGTCAGAACAGTTCAGACTTCAGCCAGTTATCAATTGAGGATCTTGAGCCATTACTAAACCTCCCTGTAAATGAAATAATCACGTCTTACCCTAGGGGGTATTCATAAAGATTAAATGAGCTAAGACATGTAAAGCCCTTAAGACAGTATTTGACACATTGAAACTGGTATTAAGAATAGTTTTTTTTTTTTTGCTTATGCTTATTATAATATATTATAATAAAATATAAGTACCATTCTTTTGCTACATAGAAATCTCATTACTACACCTCCTCCAGAAAGATGTTAAGAGTTTTGTACACATTGTCTTTTTTTTTTTTTTTTTAAGTTTAATCCTTTTCCCAAGCTATGGGTACAGTTTTCCCTCCTTTTGTCTCTATGTCTGCTCGCTCTCTCTTTTTCAGCAAGAAAATGTGCTGTAACACCCTTTGTATTTATTAATTTATTAGGCTATATATGCTCCATAATATGAAACCTAAATGTTTGTAGATGAACTTTTAACTTGCTTTGCAGTATTTGCTGGAAATACTTTCCTAGTTTGGTGGGCTTTTTTCCCTGATTTATCAGATTTTTGACATACAGTCATTTTGTAACTGATTTTCTTAGCATATTCTTCAAGGAAAGTGTAAAAGTGATGGATTTTTGGTTGCCATAATCTCCAAACATGGTGTTACTCTTATCATTCTACCATTTTCTATGAGGTGTTCTTTGGGGGAAAATACAATCAATTATTCTGAAAGACATTTAAATTGCTGGAGGTATACAACTTTACAGTCTTGTCTATCTGATTGTATGAGCCCACAGGTGAAGATCAGGGAGCCAGAAAAATTCACGGGCAGACTTTGGTCCCTCTTTGTCAAGCCCTTTCCCATTGATTTTGAGCAGTGTTGTCAAAAATGTCAAAGTTTAAGTCACTCTTATGTGGCATCTGTACTATAATTTGTATGTGTGTATACAAACTGACTTTTCTTATGATATAAATCTGTACATGAACTTATCGAAATTCTTAATCATCTCCTTAAGATGGATTATAAAACTTGTGTCAAAGGTAATGTATATAAAGGGAATTGTGTGTACTGGACACCTATTATTTGGACTATGTAGCACCCCTCTGCTGCTTCTTTTGGCAGTGGTGCATCATCCTTTTGTAACCAAGTGATTCCCAGAGAACCTTCACATGCTTATTAAACTCTTCTCTTGCAGCCACTATTCATTGGCTAGGGCCAACAATTTACCCAATATAGTTCAGTGAGTATCTCCCCATCATTTATGGATAAGGGGCCAAGAGGGAATGTATGAAAGTGAAAGTTGCTCAGTCATGTCCGACTCTTTGTGACCCCATGGACTATACAAGTCCATGGAATTCCCCGGGCCAGAATACTGGAGTGGGTAGCCTTTCCCTTCTCCAGTGGATCTTCCTGACAGGAATTGAACCAAGGTCTCCTGCATTGCAGGCAGATTCTTTACCAACTGAGCTATCAGGGAAGCCCCAAGATGAAATAGTTTAGTATAAAATTTAAACACCAAAGCTACTGGAGCCCCTTGTTTCCAAAATGTAGTGCAAGTCAACATGACTTGTATCGAGTCAGATAAGCAAATTGCTATTCAGAAACCTGTAATAACTAACGCCCACTAGAGGAGATGAAGGCATCCTGATGACTGTGTTTTATTTCTCTCAAGTTAATAATTTGTAATTATTTTCACTTGTATTTATTTAATTACCTGTGAGGTTAGATTTTTTTTCATGTTTATTAGATATTTATGTTTCTCTTTTATGTATGTTGGTTCAATTTTTTTATTACTAATTCACTTATTTCCTTAATTTCCATAGGCTTTTTTACATTTTTATCAATATATAATTTTTAATATAAAATAAATGTGTAATTATTGCATATCACTGTAGAAAATTTATAAAACTTGGAGAAGTATGGAGAAAGAATATTAATGATAATGATAATAAGAATGATAATGTAAATGTTTTCTATTCTAAGCAGCCTCACTAGGTGTCACAAAATTGAAGTCACACTGATTTACTGTGTTGTGACCTGCTTTGGCATTAATATGCACTGACCTATTTTTCATGGCATCAGTTAGTTCAGTCGCTCAGTCGTGTCCAACTCTTCGTGACTCCATGGACTGCAGCACACCAGGCCTCCCTGCCCATCACCAGCTCCCGGAGTTCACTCAAACTCTTGTCCATCGAGTCGGTGATGCCATCCAGCCATCTCATCCTCTGTCTCCCTCTTCTCCTGCCTTCAGTCTTTCCCAGCATCAGGGTTTTTTCCAGTGAGTCAGCTCTTCACATCAGGTGGCCAAAGTATTGGAGCTTCAGCTTCAGCATCAGTCCTTCCAATGAATATTCGGGACTGATTCCCTTTAGGATGGACTGGTTGGATCACGGCATTAAGCCTTACTATAAAGTACAAGGTGTAAACTTCGCTAAAGCAAACCCTTATTATTTGCCATTAAAATCATTTACACTCTTTATTTCAATTATAAGTAATGCTCAATGACCTTACAGATACATATTTGTAAATGACTTTTTTATTGTGGTATAATACACAACATAGCATTTACCATTTCAGCCATTTTTCATGTACAGTTTTGTGGTATTAAGTATAAGTAATCATGCAACCATTACTGCTATCTATCTCTAGAACACTTTTCATCTTGAAAAATTGGAAGTCTATAGCCATTAAACAATAATTCCTGCTTTCCCCTCCCCCAACCCCTAACGACCACCATTCAGTTTTCTGTCTCTGTAATTTTGACTACTCTAGATAAGTGGAATCATACAGTATTTATCTTCTTACAACTGGCTTATTTCACTTAGCATAATGTCTTCAAGGTCTGTCCATGCAGTGTCTTATGCTAGAATCTCCATCCCTTTCTAAGGCTGAAGAATGTTCCATTGTAGTATATACCACATTTTGCTTATCCAGTCATCTGTCAGTTGACATTTGCATGACTGCCACATATCAGCTACTGTGAATAATGCTGCTATGAACATGAGTATACAGATACTTCTTCAAGACCCTGTTTGCAGTTCTTTGGGGTACATACTCAGAAGTAGAATTTCTGGAAATGGTAGTTCCATTATTAATATTTTGAGGAACCACCAGACTCTTTTCCATAGTGCCCATACCATTTTACATCTCCACCAACACTTCCCAGGGTTCCAATTTCTAGCGAAAGCACAGTATTTGGTAAATATTAGGTCATATAGCAATGAAAACGTGAATCAAGTGTTTTCTTTGTAAACTTGGAGATTTCTGAGTAGTCTTTTGGCATTCAATTCACTTTTCCCTTCAAAGTTTGTGAAAAACCCTATAGGCTCCCCAGAAAGGCTTTACTATGATGCTCTAGGAAACAAATCCACTTTGCACATATGGAAACCATCTCCCCCTGACCTATTTATTTACTGAAACCGAATAGGGCTATATCATATTGAAGGCTGCTCTTCGTAAACTGGCTGATTTTAATCTATTGGGCTGCAGTGTGCAACCTAAAGTGTTTTATAGCTCACATTAAGAACATTTTTGCTGAGTCCTTATAATGCACGCCATATAATAGTTCTTATGAGTTCACCAAGAGGTTGCAGCTACGTTCATGTCATTATTACTATTATTTTGCTTTTTGGCGCATATTGTTGGTAGGTTCTATATATGAGCTTCTATATATAATTCTTCACTCTTGACATTTAAAAAAATAGTTCTTAAGTGATGGAGCTTGCACTTTAGATTCAGACCACATGAGTTCCAAATCCGACTATACCATTTACCAGGTCTTTGATTTTAAACAAATCACTTTATTTTCTAAGAATCGATTTTCCCATATATAAAATAGGGAGTTGGGATAGTTGGGAGGATTAAATACTATGATTTATATTAAATGTATAGCCCAGGGTATTTACAGACTAATCAGTGATTAATATCAAACCACTGTTTTATTATTACAAGTGAAAATATGATTTCCCCTGCTAAACTAACCTTTAGCTACTTGACTAATGCATAACATTCAAAGTGAGAATTCAACAACAAACTTATCATCATCTAAAAAGAAGTAATTTGAGTTATTACTGTTAAATCACATGTTAATATTTTCAAACTTGAAAACTATTCATCTTGACTAAGATGTATGTTAATTCTGCTTTAACTTTTATTTCAGATTCAAGCATACATTTCATTCAGGGAAAACAGCTAGAGAATGATTACTTTTGGTAGACTTCTGAGAAAATTTTTCATGAAGAAAGAACAAAGTAATGTCTGGATATCTGGTACAATTCTAAGCCTACAAACATATAACTTAAACTTCTTTTCCCATAGGGAACTATAAAATTGCCACACACCCTCAGTCCTTCCATTTCTCATGCATAATGTATCAGTAACTTTCTTAAGATTTATTGCATTAAGGACAGAATTAGTGAATAGTAGCACATAATGTGCTTAAAAAAAAGGCTATATTTTTCTTTTTCCTCATAACACACTCACTCCAGATGGGTTTACCTTTTATACTTCTAAAAAATCGTGAAGACACGGGTTAAGATTTGGGGATCGTGTATCCTTGGCTCTGGTTGGACAAGAAAACATAAGAAGGAATTGGTGAGGCATATGCAACCTATAAATGAGTACTTCTAGAGGTAGAGGAATCCTAAGTATTGTAACCTGTAAGAGCCTGGTTTGTGGGTTGTACTGGGCAGAGAAAGTCTGAATAAAATCAATATAAAGAATTCTTGGAGAATTTTATTGTTGTAATTAACTTGTTTTATCATTTATGTTAATCAATAAAGTTTCATTTCCAAACTCAGTGCACTTTGAGTGATGATGTTGCAGATGGATCTGGCGTAAGGGTGGCAGAAGCAAGATGTCTCTTCCTGGAGAGACAGGCACCAATTGTAACTTGGTATCAGGAATCTAGTCCCAATAACCAACTTTGACCTGTCCTTTTTGCCTTCCTTCCTTATTTTCCTTTCCTCTCTTCCAGCTCTAGTATCATTGTTTCCAACCACTTGTGGAGACAGCACATTATTCACCTTCACTCTTGCCTCTGCAGTGTAGATTCTCTGTCTCAGATACCCGTCCTTCTTGCTAAGTCTATAAATATATTAGCATCTCTCATATCCCTTCACTCTGACTTCTGCTCAACCAATTTCATCATTCTCTTCCATTTTGATTTAAATTTCTTCATCAGGTAGTCCGTTTTCTCTGTCTTCACTTTCCTTCTTCCATTTATACCATCCACCATTGGAATTCAGTGTCTCTTCTCATCTTTCTAATAAAATTGTTCTCTGATAGGTCTATAAAATATTCAAAAATGTAATAACTAGTTAACTCATAATACAGTGGGTAGTATGGTCAGCTCTGTTGCCAGATTGTGAGCTACTTGGATCGGGGAACTGTGTCTTTTTGATTTTTGCAACCCAGGCACCTAGAACAGTGTCTGGCACATGATAAACACTCTATTTATTGAATTAAATATTCAAATTCCTTGATAAATGAAAACTTCTGGTATTCTAATAGGGAAGAAAAACAAATCTGAAATTACCTTTTTAAATCCTCAACAGGTCCTATGGAATAAATTAACTATTATCTCAGCTAAGAAGTGAAAAAGTTAAAAGTAAACTAATATTTCTTGAGTGCTATTTCCAGGCTCTTCACTTTGGGATTTACACGTATTGTCCTATTTATTCTCTCAACAATCCTGAGTGTTCAGAATTATGATTTTCACTTTTACCATTAGAAATCTGAGACTCACAGTTTAAGTGATGTGTTTAAGATCACACAAGTTATGAGCAGCAGCAGTAGGATTTAAGCCAACATCTGATTGATTTTAAAGTTGGTATTCTTTCCACTCTCCTATTTCAACATGTTTAGTAACATATGTCAGCAGCTTTCCAACTTGGACATGAGTACTCCTGGGATAGCTGAAGACTTTCCAAGGGATTCATTGCTCTGGAGAGTTTTAGGGACTCAGTTTCTAGTTAGGGGTGTCATATAGGTTCTGCTTTCTAGCTTTCCTTTCACATCTACCATTCTTCCATTTTAAAAAGAAAAACATCCTAATCTCTAATCTTGTCATGGAATATTGTCCCAGAGAGTACAAAAAAAAGAAAAAAAGGCAACTTCATGATGACAAAAAGATAGTTGAGAGTACTAAATATCAATGTCTAGGAAATGTTCTTTTTTATCAAGGTGCATTCTATGTCTCAGTTTTATTTTTTGAATGGAAGGGGAGTTAAAATGTTTCAAATCTACTGGTGAATCAGTATTATTAAATCTGCAAGTTTAAGAAAATAAGTTAAATGAATAATTTATAAATGGTAACATTATAATATAAAATAACACTCTGTAATATCTTCAATATTATTTTCTACTTGTAGATGAAACTATTTCTTCACCATTTTTTCTTAACATGGGAAAAAGTCTTCTGCCCACTGTCACTCCTCATCATTTTTTCCTCTTTATTAATTCATATTAGGTTTTGATTAATTTAATGTGATCTGTATTATATAAGACTTAAAAACAATGACTAATACACCTTTGGCAAGTCACACCCTAAAGTGGTGAAATATTTTCTCTTTTTGCTATTTTTACTGAATCCTTACTCACTCTAGCAACAAGAATTATTTATTCATGGATGCATCAACCACTTGGAGCAAAGCTCCATCCATATTACTATCAAACAATATATTCTTCATAAAACTGTACTTTTGTTGTAATAACTATCAACATAGGAATTCCCTGACAGTCCAGTTGTTACGATGTTGGCTTTCACTGAAGTGGACCCAGGAACAATCCCTGATCAGGGAACTAAGATCCCACAAGCTGCAGCCAAAAAAAAGAAAAGACATGGATTATACTTATATTGTTTTGATCAGTTGTACACCAATAATATTTGAAAAAATAAATCTGAAAAAAGCTGTGCTAACTTTTATAACCTAAAGTAATTGAAAGATATGCCTATATGCATATGTTTTGTTGTAGCAAAGTAGGTTAGAGTAATTTTAAGCATAAAGAAATATGACAAGAATAAAATTATGTGAGGGAAAGTGGAATGGAAATATGAATTCAAAGAGAGAAATGGAAGAAGTCAAAATAGTAACTTAAAAAAATGTGCTCATGTCTTTTAAAATGAATAATGATTGGTGTTAAAACACTACAATATATGTTACATTGGATAGATTAAAATGATAAAAGTATACTTTTAAATGTCTATTTTTAAACTGCATCAGAAATTACCACATTTATAGCTATTTAAACTTTGAAAAAAATACACGTTAACATAAATGTGCCAGGGAAGAGAAGTGTTTTCAGAATTCTTTTAAAAGTTCAGATCAGTTCAGTTCAGTCACTCAGTCATGTCTGACTCTTTGCGACCCCATGAACCACACAGCACGCCAGGCCTCCTTGTCCATCACCAACTCCTGGAGTCCACCCAAACCCATTTCCACTGAGTCAGTGATGCCATCCAACCATCTCATCCTCCGTCGTCCCTTTCTCCTCCTACCCTCAATCTTTCCCAGCATCAGTGTCTTTGCCAATGAGTCAGCTCTTTGCATCAGGTGGCCAAAGTACTGGAGTTTCAGCTTCAACATCAGTCCTTCCAATGAACACCCAGGACTGATCTCCTTTAGGATGGACTGGTTGGATCTCCTTGCAGTCCAAGGGACTCTCAAGAGTCTTCTCCAACACCACAGCTCAAAAGCATCAATTCTTTGGCACTCAGCTTTCTTTATAGTCCAACTCTTACATCCATACATGACTATTGGAAAAACCATAGCCTTGACTAGACGGACCTTTGTTGACAAAGTAATGTATCTGCTTTTTAACGTGCTATCTAGGTTGGTCATAACTTTCCTTCCAAGGAGTAAGCGTCTTTTAATTTCATGGCTGCAGTCACCATCTGCAGTGATTTTGGAGCCCCCCAAAATAAAGTCAGACACTGTTTCCACTGTTTCCCCATCTATTTGCCATGAAGTGATGGGACCGGATGCCATGATCTTCATTTTCTGAATGTTGAGCTTGAAGCCAACTTTTTCACTCTCCTCTTTCACTTTCATCAAGAGGCTCTTTAGTTCTTCACTTTCTGCCATAAATGTGGTGTCATCTGCATATCTGTGGTTATTGATATTTCTCCTGGCAATCTTGATTCCAGCTCGTGCTTCCTCCAGCCCAGCATTTCTCATGATGTACTCTGATGTCACTTTTAAGAGTTACACAAGCCAAAATTATGAAGACAACGCTGTAAAAGTGATACAATGTGGTGGGGAGTGCCCTGAATATATACAGAAAACTCTGAAGTCTCTGGCAGCTTCCACCTTCCCTGCTGCTGCTGCTGCTGCTTCGTCGCATCAGTCGTGTCCGACTCTGTGCGACCCCGTAGATGGCAGCCCACCAGGCTCTGCCGTCCCTGGGATTCTCCAGGCAAGAACACTGGAGTGGGTTGCCATTTCCTTCTCCAATGTATGAAAGTGAAAAGTGAAAGTGAAGTCGCTCAGTCGTGTCCCACTCTTCGCGACCCCATGGACTGCAGCCTACCAGGCTCCTCCGTCCATGGGATTTTCCAGGCAAGAGTACTAGAGTGGGTTACCATTGCCTTCTCCGTCCCTGAGGACCCACTAATCCTGTAAATTTTGAATTTGGGCAAGTTACTTAACTCTTCTGGATTTTGTTATCTTCATCTACAAAGTAGGGATAAGCACACCCACCTCACAGGTTGTTGGAAGAAGAAAGGAGCTCGTCTATGTAATGAAATTAGTACAGTCTTGGCTCACAGAAGAATCTCAATAAATGATAACTACTAGCACTTTTACTGATATTATTGTTATATTTTAATAGCCAGGCTCTAATGTCTCTAGTATCAAAGTGCAGTGAATTTTCAGGCACTTAGGATGGTCAGGTCTGTATCAGCTCTCCACAACCAAGTTTCCCTTAGTTAGTTGGGGTACAAATGGTCACATTTTGCTTAAGTGTGAATCTGTTTTTTGTTTAAAATTTTTCTGGCCTTTCCTGAAACTGCCTCTCTAGTGCTCTTCCTTCCCCTTCCCAAACATTGGCCCCAGTCCCACTCCACAGTTTTTCTCTTCACTTTTATCCAGAGCTGCTGGTCTCAGCATGACCTTCCACCATGTTGACTTCCTCAATCTCTCATGCCCAGGCCCCCACCCCAATTTAGCCACCCTCCAACTTTGCCCTTGGGGCCAGTGGAGCCCTCATTCCATCTTGAGCAAAGTTCTCATGGAGTAACTCTATGCAAAAGTATTTTGAAATTAAAGGTTATTCATCATCGTGCTGTGTGTGCTGTCTCTTCAGTTGTGTCCTACTCTTTTCAACCCGATGGACTGTAGCCCACCAGGCTCCTCTGTCCATGGGATTCTCCAAGCAACATTACCAGAGTGGGTTGCCATGCCCTCCTCTGGGGGATCTTCCCAACCTCTGTTTTGGCAGGTGGGTTCTTTACCACTAGCGCCACCTAGGAAGCCCTATTCATCATTATGCATCCTATTTTAATTCATTAAAAATGTTAAAATTGTCAAAAGAAAATGCTGATAAACAGGCTAGTGAGTTTATGTCAGCTTCTCAGCAAAAATGCATTATGTCAGTCAAATAGCAGCATAACAGTAGAGGTTATTGTACACTTCATTCACTTTTGGTCAGTTTAGTTGTGAGCTAGAGCTCAGACGCAGTCATGTGAGGAAGTGATTAAGAAATATGGTAAAGGATTAGTTAAAAAGTAGTCTGAAGTTTCTGAGACAAAGGAAAGTATAGAAAATGTAACAACATCAGTTTTATACAGCTTTATTAATGATTTATTTGAAAATATTTCATATTATTAAGCCCACAAGGACAGTTGCAAAATGTTAACACAGAAATAGAAAAGATAACCAGAAATGTGGGATAAAAAGTTTTTTCCATTAAACAGAAATGTAGGCACCTTCCCTTCACTTGGCAATTTGACAGCCAATTCCTTCCTTTCCAGCCCTTGCCCACTTAAAATACATTATTTAATGTTTGACACATACAAAGAAATATATATGCCATATGTATAGGTTATGAAGCATAATTTTTGATGATGATAAAACCCTCGTGAATTCATCATCTGACTTTAAATAATAGAGTATTATTTATTCTGATTAGCTCCCTGTGCTCTACCCAACTTTTCCTACACTCCCCGCCTTCTCCCCTGCCATTCTCTATTTGCTTGAGTAAGAAATGACTTACGTAGCCTCATCCAAATGTTTCTCCTCATCCTAGTTTTTTCATCTCTTCTCTTATTCTTTATCTGTTAAAATTTATCCCATTCCCCCCCCCCCCCAAAAAAAATTTATCTCATTCATCAAAGGCCATGTCAAATGCTAGCTCTTCCATTACAACCTCCTGTACCACACTCACTTAGAATAGTAGTCCTTCTGTGTAGCAAATGTAACACATATGTCTGTGCATTTACCTGCTACTTTCCTTCCTAAAACAGTAACTCATCTTAGCTAATTGTTGGGTGCCTTCTGTTCATTCGTTCAATAGTTTACTGAGCACCCACCAGGCCTCAGCACTGGTTGGTGTGTGTACCTGCAGATAGGCAAGAACTGTGCACACTTCTTACAGGCATCGTCTCCAGGCTTGCTTACAGCCATCCATCCTATGTGCTAGCCCTGGTATTATCCACAGTTTACAAATGAGAACACTGCGGCTTGGAGAAGGTAAGGGACTTGATGAAAGTTGCACAGTGAGTAAATAAGGGGGAAAGCTGAGGCTGGTTTCAGAGCCCACGTACTCCTAATGCCAGACTCTCCACCGCCACAGTGACCTGGCTTGCTGGATAGTCACAGCTTAGTACCCGTAGCTGTCTTTTGGTCTGGAGATCATTCCTAAGCCTCCTGGGTACAATATGTTCTTGGTCAGAGTTCTTTTGAATCTTTTCCTTTCTCTACCCTGGCATCAGTTTTCTTCCCACTTTGCTTCAGTTCCAGTCATTTGTTGAATGACACTGCTTTAAGATGTTCACATTTTCTTTGATCCCTGTGGTCTAAAAGGCTGCATTTTAGAGACTCAGAGGCATTTAGTGTCTGTTAAGAAAAAAGATAATAACCTTTAAATCCCTATTGCTTTTCCCAAATTATTTACAGATTTCAGTTACTAACTAAAAAGAGGGCCTTCATTCAAATATGAATAAAGGAAGTGATGTGGCATTTACTACACATTTCATTTTTCCTTTTTGGTTCTTTTTACCTCCCAGCTGTTTAATGTCCTTTCTCTCATGTCCCCACTGTATATCAGCCTTACCAGTCTTGGCAGAGGAGAGACGTCTGCCCCAAAAGGAAAATTGGACTTTCTTCTGTCGTTTGCTTACAATTCATCTACCCTAAGTTCTGTTTCTAAGGATATTGGTCTTTCCTAGCTGAAATGACAGTAAGTGCTAGGGGGCTCCTGCATTTTCTCTTTGAGGTACATCAATATGTTAAAAAGATGTTACAGTTGTAGCTTATACTGATTATAAGAATAATACACATTTACTAAAGAAAGTTTGGAAAATTTGGGAAATATAATTGCCATCTGTTTATTTTTATAAAATTATGATTAGATGGTTTACATAGTTTGTATATATTTTATACATGAGCTATAGTAGTTTCTACTTAATATTTTGGTAAGAAGGTTAAAATAGTATGAGAGGTAGAATTGTGTAGGAAAGTATTAATAAATTTGGCCATATAAAATTGAAATTCTTTTAATAGAAAAATATTATAGGTATGTTAAAAAAGACAAGTAAACATCAGAAAACATCTGAAATCTATAATAGATAAAAGAACTATAAATCAAATAAAGATCTTCCACAAACAGATAAAAGAGCTGAACAAATTAATTAAAAACAAATAATGTAAGCCATCAATTCATTGCAGAACCACACCCTAACAACACTGTGTTTCCAATCTTTAAATCATTGTCAATCAAATTTTTTTTTAAAGATACGTTATTATTTAATTTGTGATTCTCTCATTGTTAGTATTAGGTTACTTTTTTGCATAACATTTACAAAAAAGAGTTTTGGTCATGCCTGGAACTTCAGAATAAAGCCTGAGAAACTATTTGTCAGTGGTAACTTGCAATTATACCATGTGGATAGTTAACTGCTTGGCTACTGGTTTTGCAAGTTCCTCCATGTCAGGGATCATTTCTTTTGGTCTTCAGCGTCTGGTTTAGAGCAAGGGGTTAGTATAATTTAGCACATATTTTTGAAAGAAAACACAAAAAGCTGATGCTATCAAGGCTTTATTATATAAAGTGTTCATTGTCTAAAATTAATTGGTAATGGTGTCACCATGGAAATAATTGCTGTTTTAATCTTTGCTTTCAGCACATGAGGCATAGGGGTGTCCAGCAAGCTGTGGAAGTAGGAAACAATTATCATGATATTGCTTAAGGTTTATCTGATTAGATTATTTGCTAAATCATTACAGTTCACTTCAGTCGCTCAGTCGTGTCCGACTCTTTGCAACCCCAGGCACGCCAGGCCTCCCTGTCCATCACCAACTCCCAGAGTTCACTCAGACTCATGTCCATCGAGTCAGTGATGCCATCCAGCCATCTCATCCTCTGTCATCCCATTCTCCTCCTGCACCCAAACCCTCCCAGCATCAGAGTCTTCTCCAATGAGTCAACTCTTTGCATGAGGTGGCCAAAGTACTGGAGTTTCAGCTTTAGCATCATTCCTTCCAAAGAACACCCAGGGCTGATCTCCTTCAGAATGGACAGGTTGGATCTCCTTGCAGTCCAAGGGACTCTCAAGAGTCTTCTCCAACACCACAGTTCAAAAGGATCAATTCTTCAGCGCCCAGCTTTTTTCACAGTCCAACTCTCACATCCATACATGACCACTGGAAAAACCATAGCCTTGACTAGACGGACCTTTGTTGGCAAAGTAATGTCTCTGCTTTTCAATATGCTATCTAGGTTTGTCATAACTTTCCTTCCAAGGAGTAAGCGTCTTTTAATTTCATGGCTGCAGTCACCATCTGCAGTGATTTTGGAGCCCCCAAAAATAAAGTCTGACACTGCTTCCAATGTCTCCCCATCTAAGTGACCTGTAAAAGGAGACTGGGGCTTCCCAGGTGACTCAGTGGCAAAGAATCCGCTTGCCAAGCAGGAGACACAAGACACTCGGGTTTGAACCCTGGGTCAGGAAGACCACCCCGGGTAAGGAAATGCAACCCAATCTGGTATTCTTGCCTGAGAAATCCCATGGACAGAGGAGCCTGGCTATGGTTCACGGGGGTCTCAAAGAGTCTGACACGACTCAGTGACTAAACAGCAACAACAACGAAAAGGAGACTCGGGAATAGGATGATGAAACAAGGCACAGTAAGAAAGGAATAGTGGAAAGAGACAGGGTGACCAGAAATTAGTTGAAAAGTAAGGGAAATTTTAGCAAACTAAGCAAAAGGAAATAACTAAAGACAAGGAAGAGTAACTAATGAGTTATACGGTTCTGGCATCTATTCTGCTTAATAGACTCATTCAGCACATTCATGTCTATCTGGACCCAGATCCTGGGGTCACAGCTGTTCTTAGCAGCCATGTGGGTGGGAGCTGGGACAGTACCCAAATATGACAGCATTCACTGACGTGTTGTTAACTCTGTGTCAAAGGTGATTGTGTGCTGAGGTGCTACCATTATGTTACTGCAGCTTTCCTAGGAAATCTGTGATTAAATTTTAAGATGATTTTTTTTTTTTTTTTAGATTTTAGTAAAGAAAGCATGACTCCTCACTCTTTTAAGTGTGGGTTGTACTTTTTTTTTCAAAAGAGTTTGAATAAAGAGAAAAACCTACTTTATAGTAAAGAAACTTCACAAACTCTATGTTAGCTATAGAATCAGGGTTAACATGAAAGGTGGTAAGTCATGTGGAGAGCATAAACCCTTGATATGACGTGGTGAAAATTGTATTTTGCTTCTTTGTTCTTCCTTCTAATCCCAGTCTAACTATGGAGAAAATATCAGACAAACTCAATTGAGAGACCTTCTAAAAATGGTTCAACACTTCTCAGAACAATCAAGGTCATCGAAAACAAGGAAACATAGTTTTACCATTAGGGATTGGCAGTCATGTTGCTGAAAAGGAGGGCTAATTGGGACACTATGTTAAAACTCAAATTTTGAAAAACATGAAGATTTTTAAACTAAAAATATCAAACTGGGAGTTATTTCTATAAGCATGTTAACTTCAAGTTAACATTTTTTGTTATATAACATAATCTGATCCCAATTTTTATTTGTCAGTAAAAGATGTCTTTAAATATCACAAGTGTCAGTTACACTTTTGCTTTTTCTAGCTGAATTATGTTTTCTGGTACTGTATAATTCTGGAAGACAACACAGATTTTACTTACACTGGCATTTTAAAAACATGCTTTATAAATAAAGCACAAATAGAAGCCTAATTTTCTCAAAGTTTTCTGTTAACAAATATTTTAAAGAAAGAAACTTCTCAAACACGTTTTTCCTCTCCCTGTACCTCTGGATTGACCAAAAACACTCCCTAATGAAAACCTGCAAAGTTTTGTCATCCTGCAGTGTTATGCGGAGAAGCCATTAATCAGACCAGTGTTGATTTAGTTGCACGCACTGGCTGTGGTGTAATTTATCACTACAGGTCTGTGCTGCGGTCCCCTTTCCTGTTGTTTCCTGGATGTTTCCTTGCCTGTGACAACATGGTGATTGATTATTTTACTTTCTCCAGTGGGAAAGTGGTAGATGCATGCTTAAGTTTTGGTATTTTATGGACAATATTAAGAGTGAACATTAAAATCAACACAAACTTGAAAAAACATTATTTTGTAAAAATGTTAAGAAATCAGGATAATAATGGATAATACAATCTCCCAGTATATTTCATCATTGTCCTTGAAATTAAGGACATCAACTAGAAAGCCAAATTGCCATTCCTATTCTTCTATTGCTATGTATTTATTTAACATAGAAGGAACATACAAAACAGATTAATCACATTGGTTTTATTATCTGATAATACCAAACACATATACTTATGGTTAATAAGTTTTACCTTATAGTTCTATATTTTAGAATGAATATTCTGGAGCTCATTTGATGTTTGGTAAGAGCTCCTATTTGGAGAAGGCAATGGCACCCCACTCCAGTACTGTTGCCTGGAAAATCCCATGGATGGAGGAGCCTGGTAGGCTGAGGTCCATGGGGTCACTGAGAGTCAGACACGACTGAGCGACTTCACTTTCACTTTTCACTTTCATGCATTGGAGAAGGAAATGGCAACCTACTCCAGTGTTCTTGCCTGGAGAGTACCAGGGATGGGGGAGCCTGGTGGGCTGCCGTCTATGGGGTCGCACTGAGTCGGACACTACTGAAGCGACTTAGCAGCAAGAGCTCCTATTAGGACTAAAATTAAAATCAATGCTAGTTGATCAAAGCATGTAGTGAATAATGAATTAAAACAATGTCATAAAAGTAGTTAGAAAAACTCCTTATATGATCTTGTAATAAAAAATAATGTTAAGGTTTAAAAATTTGTAATGGTAGCTTGGACAACAGAAAGAACATGTAGGAAGCTAACATAATACAGAAATAATTTTGTTCACCATATTAAGTAGTCAGTGTGTTGACATGCCATGAAAACACAGACTTCCACGATCTCTAGGACTAGAAGGAAATCCCAAGGTCTGCATCAACTCATGCTGGGTTTGAGATATGGCCATCCATTCTTTACTTGAACTCTTCCAGGGAAAGGGTTAGTGACTTGCTTATCACCAGTTCTTTTGTCTTAGACATCATGATGGATAGAAATTCATTATATTAAATTAAAATCTATCTCCTTGAAATTACTATCAGTTTTTCCTGGTTCTACCTCAACTGGCTAAATTTTCCAACCACAGCACTGTGAGGATCATATGGACTAATGTGTAAATTGCTGGGTAAATTGTTTCTCTTTCTTCTTTTTTCTTTGTTGAAACACAACTTTGATTATATCATTCTACAGTACAAACATTTCCAATGGCTGCCCCATTGTCTGCAAAATGTAATCCAACTTCTTTGATTTCTGCAATTGACAGTGACAGATATCTATCCCAAACATCTGCATTGTTTTTTTTGCTATCTTCCTTAAGTCATTTATCTCTTTCTCCTTTATATGTTAGTTATTTACACATATGTAAGTTCTCCCTTACACCACTGTGACAACCTTGAAAGGAGGATCTCTACTTGATATAATTTTGTATTCCTACAATCTCAGTCTTACATGATACACGGTAGCTACTCAATAATAAAAGAATAAATCATGGCCTCAAAAAATGGACATGATCCAAATGGCTTTGATCAAAACAGAACACCATAGAACTGTCTCTTCTCTTGTCCTTGACACTGGGCTATTATTAATGAAGCTTAAAGTTGTCTTTACTATTTTAGCAGCTAAATCATGCTGCAAGTTCATTCTGACCTTGCAGTCAACTCTAACTGCCAAATCCTTTCACATGAATTGCTGCTAATCCTGTATGTGTGAGGTTAATTTTTTTTTTTAAGCAGAAATGTAGAACTTCATATTTCTACCTTTTAAATTTCTTCTTGTTTTTTTTCTGGCCCATGTAAGTTTGTGGATGATATTTTTGAGTCCTGATTCCAACATCTCTCCTATAAACTCTCTCTTGTGTCATCTATAACATTCTAGATGGCAGCAGGCCAGTCAATAAAGTTTGTTTGATACAGTCAATCAGATATGACTACATATAAGTATCATCACCAAGTTCAGGAAATTTTCACTCTTTCATCAATTATCAGGAGAGATTTTATTAAACGCCTTGCAGAAGTCACACTGTACTACATAGTAAGTTGTAGTTTTCTTTAAAATATTCATTTGTCCTTGAAGGTATTATGTAGGGCTTCCCAGGAGGCTCGGTGTAAAGAATCTACCTGCCAGGGCAGGAAACATTGTCTGATCTCTGAGTCAGAAAGATCCCTGGAGAAGGAAATGGCAACCCACTCCAGTGTTCTTGTCTGGAGAATCCCATGGACAGAGGAACCTGGCGGACTGCAGTCCATAGGATCTCAAAGAGTAGGACACGACTAAGCTACTGAGCACACGTAGACGAAGATATTGTATGTATTAAATATCTATTGAATTTGAGGCACTCTATAGGCATGGTGTAAACTTTACCTTTTTTGAATACTATTAATTCTAGACATTATTATCCTGTTTTAAAGTTGAGAAAACAATCTCAGAACAGTGAAATACTTACCAGTGATTTCACAGCTAGCAAGTGTCAAGACTAGGCTTCTGACCTAAGGCGCCACTGATTTGCTGATACAATGCCAAGTCTGTACTTTGCTGTGTTCTTTGTCTTAGTCCTCATGTGTCATCCATCAGCAGCAAGTTCTGCCAGTCCCTCCTACAAAATCCCAAATTCAATCTCTCCTTTCATCTCCACATACTATTCTGATCCCAGAGTACCATCAACTCTTCCCTGGATCCTTCAATAATTTCCACATAGTTTCTCTGTTGCATTATTGTCCACTTATAACCAATTCTGTACAGAACTACCAAAATACTCTTTTAATCCTAAATCAGATTATGTCATCCCGCCCCTTAAACACATTCCAAAGGCCTTTAATTGAATTATAAAAAAAATTTAAACATATTTTTATGGGTCTGTATGTCCCTAAAAAAAAAATTAGGCTTCTGATTATCTCTCAACCCATTGCTATACTGTTTTCCATTTCTCATATTGTGTCCAGACTGAATATTTTTGACATTCCTTACATATTAACAAGTTTACTTCTTCATCCTAGAAAGTTTTTCTAGCATATTCTTTTGCAGCTGGTTCTATCTTATATCATGGACTCAGCCTAAATATCTCCTTTACAGGAGACTTCTCTCATTTCCCTATTTTTCTCCTCCCAGTTGATCTTTGTTATTTTGATCTGTACTATTTTATTCAATTCTCATGTACTTAGTTATAATTTTTGTATTTATTGATATATGTTTATAAAAACAGTTATTCCCTCCTAAGTATAAACTCTGTAATGGCAGAGAATTCTATTGTATTTTTCACTATTGTGTTTCCCCCAATCTAGCTGATAGTAGACTCTTCTATCAGTGGGCTTCCCTGGTAGCTCAGCTGGTAAAGAATCCACCTGCAATGCAGGAGACCCTGCTTCAATTCCTGGGTTGGGAAGATCCCCTGGAGAAGGGATAGGCTACCCACTCCGGTGTCCTTGGGCTTCCCTGGTGGCTCAGATGGTAAAGAATCTGCTTGCAGTGAGAGAGACCTGGGTTCAGTCCCTGGGTTGGGAAGATCCCCTAAAGGAGGGCATGGCAACCCACTCCAGTATTCTGGCCTGGAGAATCCCCATGGACAGAGGAGCCTGGTGGGCCACAATCCATAGGGCTGCACAGAGTCCAACACAACTGAAGTGACTAAGCAGCAGCAACAGGAGAGTCTTGGGAAATTACTAGTTAAATTAATGAAAACCATTTTCTGATTTCATAAGAAACTAAAATAAAAAGTCTTTCTCCTAAAAAAAAAAATCAAGCACTTTATTAGCCATATATATAGCACCTTAGATTAGAAAGAAGGGAAAAGAAAAAAATGAGTGGGGCATAATTAAAAAAAAAAAAAAAGGAAGAGCACATTTTATACCAATGACTCAGGAAAACAAATGAAAATAAAACCACATTGAGAAAGAATGTACTTTCACACATCCTGACAGTACTTTTCAATTTCAGGATGTATTATTTCTGGCACATCAATTAGAAAAAATAAATGCAAGTGCAGTGAAGGGTAGCAGTAAAAATGCAGGAGGGGGATGTTGCTTTTTTTTTAATAAACCAATATTTAAAATCTTTCTTCAATAAACTACACAAATTGATCTATAAAGCTAAGATTGTATAATAATTTAACAGACATTAATATCAATGACAATAGCTCTCAAGTGTTTTTTCTCTTTAAAATAATTTTAAAAATTGTCACACTTAATAAAATCATGTTCTGTAACTCCAAAAATTAAGAAAGCAATGACTATTGTATACCAACTGGTTTAAATATATGTAAATATGCCTAAATCTTAGACAAAATTTTATAGAAAATTATTTGTTAAACTTCTACATGTTACTTACTTCCTTATTTATATCTAAGAATGTATGCTGATAAAATAATTTTATTTTCATTAGAAAAGTTTAAGGGGAAAATTTGAACATTTTTTTCCTAAATATATATTTCATTGTGTAAATTCTAGTCTAAATATGTTTGTCTCCCAACATTTGCCTACTGTATTTCCTGGAATGCCCTTCCCTCTAAGCAAAACTACATAAATACCCCAAGATCTAACTCAATTTTCACCTTCTCTATGAAGATTTCTCTGATCTCCATCCTACCACATATACAATGTTATATATATTTGTTTCCTCTCTAATACCTCCAATATAGCACTTACATTTCATTTCCATTTTCAAAGGATTTGTCACCTTGTGTGAGATGAAAAATACACAGCTTGTATTATTCGTGTTGCATTCTCCAGGACCTCTAATAGTGTCTGAAACATAGTAGATTTTCAAAATTGATTTCTTCCTTCTTTCTTCCTTTGTTCCTTCATATATTTATTCAACAAGTAATTATCAAGTGCCTACTATTTACCAGGCACTATTTTTAGTGGTGAAAACATAGCTGTGACTATGACATACCCTCTGACACTCTAGAGAAGGAGAGAATAGAAATGTTAAAAATAAATAATATGTCAGCTAGTGATAAGTGCTGCACATAAAAAAATAAATAAAATAGTCTAAAAGAGGGGGGAAAATGGATGACTGGAAAGAAGCCTTCCATTTTAAGGTCAGGGGAAGGCTCTCTGGGAATATCATTTGAGCTTAAACATCAGCAACAAGAGGAAACCAATTATGTTAATCTCCTGGGGAAGAATCTTTCAGCCAGAGGACCAATGAGTGAAAAATGCTGACAGAAGAATAAACTTGTCTTGTTTTAGGGACACAGCAACAGGTCGAATGATTCTGTTGATATCAATCAATGTAGATTTCTGAGCAAGGTTTATTTCTAGAAATACAGTCGTTTTACAGTACTAAAGTGGTCTTCTATCAAGAGGACAAAACAATTCTAAATATCTTGGAACATAATAGGAGATCTTCAAAATACGTGAAGTTAAAAAAAAAAACTGAAAGGAGAACCAGATAAATCTACAATTATAATGAGAAATTCCACTGCTTGTTTCTCAAATCCTTGTTTCTCAATGAGCAAAGAGACAGAAAATAAACAAAGTTAGAAAAGACCTGAAAAATACTACTAATTTAACGGCAATTATAGAATAATCTACGCAACAACAGCAGGACACACATTTTTTTCAAGTTTAAGTGGAGCATTTACCAAAGTTAACTGTATTATGAGCCATAACGTCTTAATAGACGTTAAAGGTTTATGTCATATAAACTGTAACCTCTGACCACCATTTAATTAAATTAGAAATAAATAACAAATATCTAGAAAGTCAATAACAACCGGAAAACAAGAGAAAATTTAACCTAAATTATGCAGAAAGGAGGAAATAATAAAGATAATAGCAAATGTCAGTAAATAAAATTTAAAACACAGTAAACCAATAAAAAAAATCAATGAGACCAAAATGTGGTTCTTTGAGATGATCAATAAATCTGATGAATCTTAAGCCAAACTAATCAGGAAAAAAGAGAGAGAATACCAAAGTACTGATATTAGGATGAGAGAATGAACAACATTTTAATTCTTACAGACATTAATAGGTTAAAAGGGGAATATTATGACCAAGTCTATGATCATAGATTTGACAAATTACGTGACATGGGACTTTTCTTAAATGATAAAAGCTACCAAAGCTCACTCTCATCTCACCTCACATCTCACTCTCATCTCATCTCATCTCACAAGAAGAGATGTGCTCTTTGGCTTTGATCTTATTTTGTCCTTCCTCAGAAAGGCTTCCATCACAGGGTGGTGGTGCTGAGGGAGGTATTTGTTTCTCTTTTTCCTGAAAGACCACTATTTTGTATGTGGATACTACTCCCCACCAAAAAAAAAAAAAAATTCTCGGAGAAAATTTCTGCTTAAGTTTTTTGTGTCAGGTACCTAACCTTTGGGAATAACAGTGGCCACTCCTGGGTCACAATATTCACCCTTTAGGCGAGCATACTGCTTACTGTGATTGGCAGCTTCTCAGAGCCACAAAGAGTGGTAGAGGGTATTGCCCCCAGTAAAGGAATGGGTGACATCAGTGGAAAGGAGGGTGTATTCCACGGGCAAAATCAGCATATGTTCCAAGGAGATCTATAGTTAAAGAATTTCTGTGGGGAAGTTTAAGTGACTCTACAAAAATAAAATTTGAACAATATCAGTGTGAAACTAAGTTGTTTGCCTGGGAGTCAGACAAGGTCATATTTTATTTCTCTAATGAATAGAATTGAAAAAGGAAGCTTACTTCCCTTGGGTTAGATAGGGGTGCATTATTAATAAAGTAAAAGTCTTTGCTTTATTGTCATAATATTAATACATAATTAATGTAATGTAATGGCAACCAACTCCAGTATTCTTGCCTGGAAAACCTCACGGACAGAGGAGCCTGGCAGGCTACAGTCCATGGGGTTGCTAAGAGTTGGACACCTCTGAGTGACTTCACTTTATTTTAAAACATAATTGGGTACAAAACAACAACAAAAAAATTTTAAAAACTTACATGTCCCCGAGAAGACTCTATACGTGGACATAATCAGACGGTCAGCATCGAAATCAGATTGATTATATTCTTTGCAGCCCAAGATGGAGAAGCTCTACACAGTCAGCAAAAAAAGACCAGGAGGTGACTGTGGCTCAGACCATGAATTCCTTATTGGCAAATTCAGACTGAAATTGAAGAAAGTAGGGAAAACCACTAGACCATTCAGGTATGACCTAAATCAAATCCCTTATGATAATACAGTGGAAGTGAGAAATAGATTTAAGGGCCTAGATCTGATAGATAGAGTGCCTGATGAACTATGGAATGAGGTTCGTGACATTGTACAGGAGACAGGGATCAAGACCATCCCCATGGAAAAGAAATGCAAAAAAAGCAAAATGGCTGTCTGGGGAGGCCTTACAAATAGCTGTGAAAAGAAGAGAAGTGAAAAGCAAAGGAGAAAAGGAAAGATACAAACATCTGAATGCAGAGTTCCAAAGAATAGTAAGAAGAGATAAGAAAGCCTTCTTCAGCGATCAATGCAAAGAAATAGAGGAAAACAACAGAATTGGAAACACTAGAGATCTCTTCAAGAAAATCAGAGATACCAAAGGAACATTTCATGCAAAGATGGGCTCAATAAAGGACAGAAATGGTATGGACTTAACAGAAGCAGAAGATATTAAGAAGAAATGGCAAGAATACACAGAAGAACTGTACAAAAAAGATCTTCACTACCCAGATAATCACGATGGTGTGATCGATGACCTAGAGCCAGACATCCTGGAATGTGAAGTCAAGTGGGCCTTTGAAAGCATCACTGCGAACAAAGCTAGTGGAGGTGATAGAATTCCAGTTGAGCTATTCCAAATCCTGAAAGATGATGCTTTGAAAGTGCTGCACTCAATATGCCAGCAAATTTGGAAAACTCAGCAGTGGCCACAGGACTGGAAAAGGTCAGTTTTCATTCCAATCCTAAAGAAAGGCAATGCCAAAGAATGCTCAAACTACCACACAATTGCACTCATCTCACACACTGGTAAAGTAATGCTCAAAATTCTCCAAGCCAGGCTTCAGCAATATGTGAACTGTGAACTTCCTGATGTTCAAGCTGGTTTTAGAAAAGGCAGAGGAATAAGAGATCAAATTGCCAACATCTGCTGGATCGTGGGAAAAGCAAGAGAGTTCCAGAAAAACATCTATTTCTGCTTTATTGACTATGCCAAAGCCTTTGACTGTGTGGATCACAATAAACTGTGGAAAATTCTGAAAGAGATGGGAATACCAGACCACTGATCTGCCTCTTGAGAAATCTGTATGCAGGTCAGGAAGCAACAGTGAGAACTGGACATGGAACAACAGACTGGTTCCAAATATGAAAAGGAGTATGTCAAGGCTGTATATTGTCACCCTGTTTATTTAACTTATATGCAGAGTACATCATGAGAAACGCTGGACTGGAAGAAACACAAGCTGGAATCAAGATTGCCAGAAGAAATATCAATCACCTCAGATATGCAGATAACACCACCCTTATGGCAGAAAGTGAAGAGGAACTAAAAAGCCTCTTGATGAAAGTGAAAGTGGAGAGTGAAAAAGTTGGCTTAAAGCTCAACATTCAGAAAACGAAGATCATGGCATCAGGTCCCATCACTTCATGGGAAATAGATGGGGAAACAGTGGAAACAGTGTCAGACTTTGTTTTTCTGAGCTCCAAAATCACTGCAGATGGTGACTGCAGCCATGAAATTAAAAGATGCTTATTCCTTGGAAGGAAAGTTATGACCAACCTAGATAGCATATTAAAAAGCAGAGACATTACTTTGCCAACAAAGGTCCACATAGTCAAGGCTATGGTTTTTCCTGTGGTCATGTATGGATGTGAGAGTTGGACTGTGAAGAAGGCTGAGCGCCGAAGAATTGATGCTTTTGAACTGTGGTGTTGGAGAAGACTCTTGAGAGTCCCTTGGACTGCAAGGAGATCCAACCAGTCCATTCTGAAGGAGATCAGCCCTGGGATTTCTTTGGGAGTAATGATGCTAAAGCTGAAACTCCAGTACTTTGGCCACCTCATGCGAAGAGTTGACTCATTGGAAAAGACTCTGATGCTGGGAGGGATTGGGGGCAGGAGGAGAAGGGGACGACAGAGGATGAGATGTCTGGATGGCATCACTGACTCAATGGTCGTGAGTCTGAGTGAACTCCGGGAGTTGGTGATGGACAAGGAGGCCTGGCGTGCTGCTGCGATTCATGGGTAGCAAAGAGTCGGACACGACTGAGCGACTGATCTGATCTGATCTGATCTGTAAGTGATTATAAAAACATCTTTATAATGTACAAAGTATAATAATGATTATCATACTATTGTCTCTTGATATTTCTGTCATCCATTAATGCCTGGATTGGTCATTGCATTTCTTAGTGATTTTTAGTTCCTGATTCACTGCTACTTCCCCAATACTATTACTATTTTAATTATTGGCCACTTCAATAAACATGCAGTAATCCCTCTAATACATCACCTCTTAGATATATGAACCAGAATTTAATGGGTACCAAGTACAATATCCACTAAACATGTTTCCTCAATGTCACTTAAAAAGATTCTCCTGCATTCAGTTAAGGGGTAAGCTTTTCTTCTACAGCCCATTCTGAAAACATCATTGCAGAATCCATCCATAAGATGGCTCTCTGAGTATCTGAGGTCTCAGAAGTTATGCTTCTTAAAAGATGTTGAGGGATTGTTAATATAGTTAATGGTCCATAACTCCTAACGTAAGAAAACCACATGCATTTATGTAGCATGCAGAGGTTAGAAAGAATTTGCTTAATCTCTTCTCACAAATGATGAAAGTTCAGAAAGTAAGTGACACTATCTGGATCAGCTATCCTTAATCTCAGCATTATTGATATTTGGGCCCAGGTAATTTTTGTTGTAAGGGGCTTTCCTGTGCCCTGTAGGATGTTTAGCAGGTTCCCTGGCCTCTACCCACACCATCTGTGAAAAGCAAAGCTGTGTTGGTCATTGCCAGTATTGCTAAATCGCCCCAGTTGAGAAGCACTGGTCTAGAAGCTGATAGAGCAGTGACCAAAATGATCTTTTACCTATTTATTAGCAGGAAGTTAAATGCAGCTTATAAAAAATATTTCCTGAACATGACATACATTTGATACACTTAAACATACAGATATAGAGTCTAGGTATTTCTTAGAAACACCCCAGTGATGGTAGGTCTCTCTGAAAGTGCTGATATATTGCTGTGGCCCAAAGGTTCAATAATTTATTGAAGTCCTGGATCCAAATATCTATGCGTGTTGACTAAATAAACAATAGAATGGCATTTTTAAACAAATTATTTAAAACTTTGTACCCTCAGTCCAATGACAATTTACAGTCTCCCCAAGAATTAAAAAATGTGTTTCCTGCCTTTAGTGAAGTGGAAAATGAAAGAATCACTGGAGAAAATGCAATGACCGGACCAGTCAGCCCAGCCCAAATAAACACTTTTATTTCCTCTCCTTTTCTAAAACAAACAGAACTCAACCAAAAGTTTATCTTTTCTTCATTTGGAATTCTATTGTGGTGCTCACATCTCAACAGAAAATGTGAAATGTTAGTGAACAAGCATGCCCGGGTAGGGGAACATAAGGCATTTATTACAAACAAATTCCAAATAATTAGTGGAGGAGATCATGAAATGTTCAGAGGGGAAAAAAGGCTGAATTTCAAACAGAAGGGGGTCTGAGCCATTAATGGGTAATCTGCACGACTTTTGTTAATCCCCTGGGGCTCCTGTTACAGGTGGTTCATATTTCTAAGCAGTGAAGTATGTGAGATGAATGGAAAATTTCTCCTTAACATTTTCCACTACCCAGCCTTAGCATGAAAACCATATAGCAGATCAGGCAGCTGGTATATTATAACTTCTAGTTCAGAGATACATCACCATCCAGTATTCCCACCCCTTAGTACTAACCAGAGATTTTCCTTTCTACATTTCCCTGGTGTAGAATTTCTTTTAGAGAAAGTATGCAGTTAATCTTTAGCATAGACTAGAAATGTTATTTACAAAGACTGGAGTACTTAAGTCAATGTTCATATTTGTTAGGTCTGAGGAGATTCCATGTTTTAAGAAAAGAGTTTACATGTATTTTACATATGAAATGGCTCAAACCTCTGCCAATAGTTGCAGTAGAGATAAATTAGAAAAATATGGATTGCTTTTCCTATGAATATATCTGAGTTTTAAAAGTCCTGAAGAAGTATGCAGTGAAATGTTTTTAATTTTATTAAAAAATTACAAAAATTAATTTAGATGAGGTAGATTGATGAATATGCAAATACATACAGAATCAAAAACTAAAAAAAATCAAAACACAAGAGGTGTTTTGCCTGTCCTTGAACTAGGAAAAGAAAAATATTACACTGGCAGTTTCATCTCTCGTTTAAATTATGCTCATATTTATTCCTATGAGCCCCTACCACATTCTCTGATTCTAGTGAAGCTAGAATTTTGTTTTATTTTAAAAAGTTTATTAAATGTATTTAACATTTTTTATTTTATTTAAATTCTACTTTCTTTCTCTGTCTGTGCTGTCTCATTTTCCCTTCCAGAAAGTATTTCAGTCTCCCTTCAGCACAACTTGCCCTAAACAACCTTCTTGATATGAATTAATGAAAAGCTGTTTGTTATCAGTTTCTTAGTATATGTGGATCTACAGCTTTGTTCCATTATCTGGAGATTTAAATGAGGTACAGTCTGGGCCCTAAGCCTGGAATCATTAGAGGAGACCTCAAGGAGCTGAGATGCAAATAGGACTTTAAAGATAAGGGGATATTTTAATAGGAAAGTAAGACTATAAACAGCACCAATATATCTGTTTCTTATGATGTTTCTCCTCTCCCCCCGCCCTTTTCTTTTGGTAATATCAATTTCAAACTTTTTAAGCTTTTTATTAAAAATATAGAAACCATAGTCAAATTCTGCCTGAGTTCTATTAATATATAATCATTGCAACAATTTGCTTGTGAACTATTATCTCCATCTGAAATCTCTTTTCTTCTAGTGATTCATTTTCTCCATTGCCACTAAAATTCTTTTGCTGATAGGCACATTGTACTACATCACTCCTCTGCCTTAAGGATTTCATTGGCTCTCCTTTCCCTACAGAGTAGAGTTCAAACTCCTTGTTCATTATTTGATCCCCACTCACTCTAACAGTCTCATTTCTCTGCACTCAAGGGCAGAGAATATTTGTAGTTCCTAAAATACACTCTGATATTTCACATATCTCTACAATAAAGCTAATGCAGTTCTAAGTATTTTGTGTAGATTAACTCATTCAATGGTAAAGCAAATACTATTTGCATATAAAGTAAATACTATTATATGCATTTTGTAGAAGAGAACTGAAGCACAGAATAATTGACTAACTCAAAGAACATCACTCAGACACTGTGTATCAAGGTAGAACCAGGATTCAAACCCAGGTATTCTAGTCCTGAAGTTAGTACTTTTCCTCTTCCTCCACCCATGTCTTCCTGACATAGTTAAATTCATTCTTTAAGATCTAGATTCAATTCCTTTGTTTCCTTAAATTTTATTTGACACCTCCCATCCTGGACTAAGTTTATTATTGTC
Source organism: Bos indicus x Bos taurus (assembly GCF_003369695.1). Lineage (NCBI taxonomy): Eukaryota > Metazoa > Chordata > Mammalia > Artiodactyla > Bovidae > Bos > Bos indicus x Bos taurus. Next base: position 29,279,053 of record NC_040084.1, read on the forward strand.
CTCTGGGCCACTACTGTTCTTTAAATACTTTTCAAATTTCACAAGTATATCACTATAGTATATACATTTTATAAATATATATAATCATATATATTTATATAGTATAAATAATTGGAGAAGGCAGTGGCACCCCACTCCAGTACTCTTGCCTGGAAAATCCCATGGACGGAGGAGCCTGGTAGGCTGCAGTCCATGGGGTCGCAAAGAGTCGGACACAACTGAGTGACTTCACTTTCACTTTTCACTTGCATGCATTGGAGAAGGAAATGGCAACCAACTCCAGTGTTCTTGCCTGGAGAATCCTGGGGACAGAGGAGGCTGGTGGGCTGCCGTCTATGGGGTCGCACAGAGTCGGACACGACTGACGTGACTTAGCAGCAGCAGAAGCAGCAGTGTAAATAATTAATTATTTACATGATTCCTCTTAATTTAGATCAAATTCCAAGTCTTACCTAGTTTGTTTTTTAAACTCAGCATGTAGCACTGTGTTTGTTTTTACTTGATGAATAAATGAATAAATAAATAGCTAAATGAGCATTCTTAATTTAGTTAATGTAGGTACATAGCCCTTTGCTGAATTCAAGGCCACTATAAACCTTCTAGAACATCTGGGTGGAGAATGATGGGTGATTTTAATTCTTTCTTTTTACCTATCTGCATCCAATTTCATTTAAAAAAATACCATGGATTACTTAATTTTTTAGATTTTTGGAAGTCTAAAATAATAAGTCTTTGGACATAAAAAATTATCTTGAATTAAGAAAGATGTTAAAGTTTTTTATTTAAAAAGTATACCTTAATTAAGATGTAGAAAATATTAAAGTATAAATTAAATATACCAAAGTATTTTAATTTATTTAACAAAGAATACATGAAATATTATTTATGGAAGAGTTTTACCTTAATCTTCTACATTAGACCATCCAGTCAAGAGTGAACTAAAAACGCAGCTGAATTTCCCAGGTAATGACAACTTGGTGGACTTGACTGAGAAAGGTAGTAATTTTGAATTATGACACTAACAACTCCAACAATGGTTCCCTGTTTCATCTTGCCCACTGTGGGTGATTGTAGGATAAATAATGTCTGGCTTAAAATGTATACAGCTTCATAGATCAAAGGCAACCCTTTGAACTGCCTCCAGAAACACCCTGGTAGCCAGTACAAGCCGTAGTGCATGGACGTTAATGTGATCCATCTGGCTGGGATCCTTAAGGAAGCAAGCTGCTGCTGCGTTTTGTAGTAGTTGAAATGATCTAGTAGCTTGCACAATAATGTCCACTGGATCACACTGTTGTAATATGCTTGAAAACACAAATTATGAGTGAGGCTATTCTGAATAAAAAGGGAAGTAATAGTGCCTATGTATATCAGTGGAAAAAAAAAGATATTCTAGTTTTTTTTTTAAATTACACAAACTTGCAGATATTACAAGATTTAAAATTAAATCGTTGTGACGCATGTTAAATATGTGTTTATGCATCAAAAAATGGTTCAAGTCTAAGAGAAAAGCTGCATTTCTTTCTTGAGCTAAAAATTTTGACATTTGGTATTATAGGCAAACAATTTTTTCCAAAGGTAGTTGATATTCATCACAGAAATTTAGCTGTGCAGCTTAAATATTATGACATTTATAAGTTAATAAAAAATGAATTATTACTCTTATAGTGTATATATCCCCAGAACACTACATGGGTGTTCGGAAATCAGTTAAAAGTAAAATGAAACCCATTTTAGGATTCTAGTTCCTACTTCTCCAAAAAAGAATTTATTTGGGATTGCATAATATTTAGTTTTCATCATACAATTGTAAGTTTTTCTAAGTAGGGATATTTTAAAATAGGAACTATAAGTAAGCACTTTAAAATATATATTTGTAATTTTTTGTTGAATTTCCTCAAGTGAAATTTCCCCGACTTCTTTCCCCATCTCTTTACCAAGCTACTAAAGAGAATTAGGGAAATTGTCTGGTGAAGAAGAAGAATTTAATACTTAATACTGTTCTTAAATATGTGGATATACAAATCAATGCTCAAAACCAAGAAAAAGGCAGTGAATTTTACTAATTTCAAAAAAGAAAAGAAAAATTGTCTTTTAAAAAATTGTATTTTTTTTTTTAAGGTGCTGTGCTGTATTTAGTTGCTTAGTCCTGTCTGACTGTTAGAGACTCCATGGACTGTGGCCCACCAGGCTCCTCTTCCATGGCATTCTCCAGGCAAGAATACTGAAGTGTGTTGCCATGTCCTCCTCCAGGGGATTTTCCCAACCTAGGGATTGAACCCAGGTCTCCCCCATTGCAGGCAGATTCTTTACCATCTGAGCCACCAGGGAAGCCCAAGAATACTGGAGTGAGTCGCCTATGCCTTCTGCTGGAGATCTGCCTCACTCAGGAGTTAAACCAAGTTCTTCTGCATCTCAGGTGAATTATTTATCAGGGAAGTCCCCTTTTCTAAATCACCAGAACTATTGAAGAATAAAGACCTTAGCACAAGGGTGATTCTCAATTAGTTGAGGGGAGAGGGTGAAGTCCATCAGAATTGTTAACCTCCATCAGAATTTTCTCAAACTCTCCAGGCCTTCATTGTGCTCACCACCCATCCTGCATCACTGAATGATGTAAACAACTGAGATCTCCTGGGAAATGAGACTAAGAAAGAGCCTTCATCCCTGAGAGCAGAAAAAACAAAGGAGGGTTTCTCTTATTGGGTAAGACCTGGGGACCAAAGCACCTTTTCTGGCTTTCATTCTAATGCTTCTTTAGACTGAATTTTTCTCCTTACACCAACTCAAAATCAAATTCCAGTTCTAGGGTTGGATAAAAAAACAAACTCTAAGCCTCTAGCACTGTATGCAAATAAAGATCCTAGAGGGATTAGTGTTTCTTGTTCAGCTAGAATCATGTTTACTAGACAGGAGCCTTTTCCTCCTACTGTTGCTTCTGTCTAGAATGTTATTCCTTTTCTCTCTATCCTAGTAAATGTCTACTTATTCTTTAAAGCTTTACCTCCGTATATCTACTTTTGAAACCCTTCTTTACTTTCCAATGCTTAATCTACCACTCCCTCCATTAGGTTTGTTTAGCTCAAGTATAGTCAGATAACTTTGTCCCAGTAAACCTCAGGGACAGTTAATGGAATCTTGCTCATTAGCTACTCCATAGACTAACTCCAACAACTTTAACCAAAGTGTCAGATACCTTTTTAATTCCACTTGAGATTCTCCTGGTCTCGGTCACTGGGGCCCTTGGCCACTGGTCCCTTCCCAGGTAGTATTACGGTGACTAACTCTGTGTGGACTCCAGTCAACTTCAGGTTTACCTGTGGCTGTCAGTACGACAGAGTGCTGCAGGCAGAGTCAGTGCAACTTGGAGTTCGGCGGAGTTATTGGCTTATGGGGTCATTGACCTTTGGCCAATGAGAGAGAGGTGAGATTGAAAAAATTCACTTTTATCTTTCCCCTGAAGGGACTACCCCATGATATGGTTGTGCATATGGTCTCTCTGAAGGCAATTCTACAAGATCGATTAGTGCTATTTGACAGCAGGCAGGGCCGCACAGAGTCGGACACGACTGAAGCGACTTCGCAGCAGCAGCAGCAGCAGGGCCAGCTAGGTCGTGTATGCTTTGTTCTCTCCTCTGCCTCACTCCTTTCTCCTACATTCATTCCTGCTTCCCTGGGAAGCCTCTCCAATGAAGTGTTAGCACATAATATTATGCATCAGACTAATTTTTCCTATTAAATTGAGGCTAGGATAATGGATGATGTTGATTAAACACTTACTGGAAACTAGGCAGTGTGCTGAGTGCTTTACTGGATACAACATGAATAAGGCACCATGTCTCCTCTTAAAGGAAAAATAAACAGGTGGTGAAGTAGCACAGCCTGACATAAATACATGCAAAATCATGATGTAAGACTGTTGTGATTGCCTGTAGAGTTCCGAGGAGAAAGATAATGATCACCAACTGGCTACTCAGTATCATCTGGGTCTTAACGTAGACTTTCTAAATCTTCATTGCTTTTCCTTGTCTCCTGAGACCTGTGCATTTTAATCCAGATACCTGAAGGTGCTGCTGCTGCTGCTGCTAAGTCGTTTCAGTCGTGTCCGACTCTGTGCGACCCCATAGACGGCAGCCCACAAGAGGTAGAAGGGCCTTTTTCTTTCCCTAACAGCAAAAAAGAAGTTTCCAAGGAGACAGGGAGCAAGAAAGCCTGTCTCTAAGCTTTAAAATTTTGGTGTTTTCCCAGCAAGGATGCTCAATGTGAATGACAGTCTGCTCAGGTTTGGAATTTACCTCAATCCCTGGGTTGGGAAGATCCCCTGGAGGAGGGAAAGGCTGCCCACTCCAGTATTCTGGCCTGGAGAATTCCATGGACTGTATAGACCATGGATTCGCAGAGTCGGACAGACTGAGTGACTTTCACTTTCATTGAACACCTGGTCTGTAATGACATCACCATCCTAGAGTCACCTTGGCAAACACTGGTTGCCCACTAAGGCTTCCCCGTAGAACCAGGGCAACCTTGGGATTGCACCCAGAACACCACTGTCTACTTGTCATTTCAGACCCAGATCTGTCACTGTCTCGATTTTTCACTTGCACTGGGATAGATGAAAAGCGCCATATTGTCAGCTGGAAAAAAGCAAAACAGCCAATAAAGAAACACAGATATATTGCTTATTCTTCATAGATAAGGAGTTGTGTAAATACAGAGGGAAACTGAAAGAAGGCAAGATTTACTCCTCAAATGGCTTTTCCTTTACTTTCCAGATACATCTCAACACTTCTATATAGAAATTCATTTGTGTGCTGTTACTCTATTATTTAGCTGTAGACTGCTTTTCTACCACAAGCCTAAGCTATTCTTTTCAAGTGGTGTATTTTACAATGTGCTTTCTCTTGGCCCTCTTTGGTACTGGATAAAGCAGAGGGGCTTCTAGCTCAGTCATGCAATGATAATGCCGGCAGATTTTCCCCAGAAAAGCCCTTCATTAGATTACTATCATCTTCCCTAAACATTAAAATCTTTAGGCAAGCTGAAGATTGGGAGGGAGAGTTGTAAGGAGTGGGTATACTATAATTTTATTTAGTCTATCCTGAATTTCACATGAATGAGACTTAAAGGGAATGGTGAAATCAGAAAATATAAATCTAAGGCTTCTATTTATTAAATATGAAAGAAATGAAGTTTCCTGTTTAGAAACAAATGGTTTTGGCTGATAGTTAATCTATATATCCAAACTAAAATATGAAAAAACAATTCTGTTTCATTACCCTGTCTTGATGCAGGATCCCCTTACTCCTCTGCTCCCTAACTATTTGCCAGCACATGCCATTGGCTGTTGCATCCCTGGGACATTAGAGGAGCAAGGATGCAGGTGAAAAACAGAGCTTACCTCCCTGGACCATCATATGGTTAATGAGATGAGATGTTACCATGACAGTCCATAACACACCCATTAATGGATTGGACTTGTTCTTGAATATTTAAAGATTTTTATTTAGAGCACAGAAAGTTTTATGATTGGAAATGATTAACGATATCTAGGCCCCTACACCTAGAGGAATGGAACAGACTTTTTTGACTGTCGCTGATAAAACATCCCTGTGTCTCCTCAGTGGGAGCTGCAAACACTATGTCCCAGGTCTGAGGCAGAGATCAGAAAGGTTAACCCTACCTGGTCCTGTCTGAAGGAGGAATTGACCTTACTGGTGATGGGTTAGTGAGTGAAGGGGACCCTTCACTTCAATAATGTGATTATAGTCCTGGGCCCTAAGGAAGTTGTCTTCAACTGGCAGCTAAGCTGTTCAATTCAGACTTGGTCTAGAAAAGGGAGGAGAAGGACAATGATGATGATGATTCAGAGGAGGAGGTAAGGGAAGAGGACCCTGGAAATCAGTCCTGTGCCATGGGGTCAACACTGTGCTGCTCAGGGTGATTTCTCCTCCGTTACTCCTGGTGACTGTCAAGGTAAGCATCTTAGAGTTATGCTTCCATTAGAAGATGGGAAGGTATAGTGCAAAGACTCAACCTTGGAGCCTGGAGTGCTTCCAAGTCCCTTGCCATCATCTCCTAACTAGTCGATTAAAAAAGTCTTTTTATGTCCTCAAACCTCATTATTTTGACCCACAAAATGGAAAAACTTTATAGAACTGTTGAGATGAGCAAATGATATATTACTTATAAAAATTATTCACAATTCAGAAAGCATTGACTACATGTAACTATAATACTAACATTTTAGGAAGGATTCACATTGATGAATTTAATACATTTGATAGAAGCACTTTGTGGTTCTCTCTCGACTCTGCAGAAAAATGTAAACACGTTGCCTTTCTGTGATTTGTGACCTAGAGTCTTGGGGGCATTGCACAAGATAAAGAATAATCCTCCATCCTGTGAGATTGGGCCCCTAGGGCAGAAATACATTAGCACTTCTAAATTGCAGCTGATAGGTAGGTACTGGGCGGAGAAACTAATCTCATTTTAGATTTATAGTCCTGTTATAACAATATTATGACTGAAATACCAAAAATTTTGAACATGAAATGTTTATGCTTTTAAAATTCTTAATGATCTTTCCTGTATAAAATGGAAAGGATATCAGCTCAAAGAAAAATAACAGAATGTCCAAATAAGAACGTGAGAAATATCTTGTGCAGGTGCAGGGTTCATGATGCTTCCTGTCACTCATCCAAATATTCTCACCGAGAGATCCTCAGTGAAGAATGGAGAACAGTGAAGAATGGTAGACGACAGTCACAGTCTCCTCACTTCACCCTGGATTGGGAGGGGCTTGAGTTCCATTTTTGAAAGTGCACAGATTAAGAATAGGAGATGTTGAAAAGGCAAAACTGACTCCTTTCCTCCAAGCCTTCAGCAGCCTCAAGCAGTTCCAAAGTCTTCTATTTTTGTATTAGAATGGTTTTAGAAAGTGAAAGTGAAGTCGCTCAGTCGTACCCAACTCTTTGCGACCCCATGGATAGTAGCCTGCACCAAGCTCCTCCGTCCATGGGATTTTCAAGGCAAGAAGCACTGGAGTGGGTTGCCATTTCCTTTTCCAGGGAATCTTCCCAACGCAGGGATCAAACCCAGGTCTCTCACACTGCAGATAGACGCTTACCGTCTGAGCCACCAGGGAAGTTCAATATAATATTTAACTTATATTAAACCTAGGTACAATGAAAATATTCTATTTGGTGTTAATTACTCTAAGACATGTCTATATTAAATAGGTCAACAAACAAACATGAATATTAGGTATTTAATACTGAATATTTCCCAGTTCACATGAACCTGGAATTTATCGTTTAATTTAGAATTATTTGATTTATAAGTGCTTACCTTTTTTTAAGCCAAATAAATAGAGCTCATTTACTAGTTAACCTCAAAATATTACCCAGAGACAAAGACATACCAAGACATATTTAGACAGACACAGCACAAGATCTAGCTTCATTTTCTAAGTTTAGTCATGAATTAGATATTACAATATAAAATTTACTAGTTTATAAAAAAACAGTTGAAATAAATAAAAATTTTAAAGTCTTTTTCACCTTTTCCCTCAGTCTCAGGAGTTAGAGATGGTCTAGATAAGTGTCCCTGAGAGCCCTCGTCTCAAGGCACAGGGAAAGAAAATCAGGCAGGTCTAAACCAAATGGTGGCCAGACAAAGCAAAATGGCCATCGAAAATCACAACACAGAACACAGAGTTAAAACACACACATATAAACCTGGCAGTCCCCATCAGACACTCCCTTAAACACAAGAATACAGTCTCTCAGAAAACCTCCTATAGAGACACAGAACTTCAGATCCAAGTACTAACATCAAAGATTTCAAAGGGAGGAAAGGAAGCCCGGTTGAAAGAAGAAGGGGGAGGAGGCGGGAGAGGCGTGTGAAAGGGATGGCCTTACAGACGTCTCTGCCACCTACAGATACCCAGGCATTATGGGACTTCTCCCTGGGCCTCCAGAGAAGGGAGGACTGGAACTCGGCCCTACCAGAAATCAGACCAGACCAGAACCAGAATTTGAGTTCTCTGCCAAGAGGAGATGATCAGTCTCCAATCCTCAGCTCAGGCTGAGGGCCCTTCGACCAGATTCCTGCGTCCAGGCCCGGGGGACTAGAAAAACGGGGAAGGATAGGAAGGGTTAAGGAGAGGAAAGAGAGAGGGAAGGGGAGAGAGGTCAATAAAGTCTCTTGTTCCTTACCCGGTCAGGACACTCTGGCCAGTTGTCCACGTCAGGAGGAGACCAGGGACAAAAGGGTCCCATTTGCGGCCACTGGGTCTGGTCCATTGGCAGGCAAGCTGGCCCCTGAGTACCCCGAGTGGTCAGGATGTCAGTCTCAGTGAAGAAGAGTCCCACCAGAGTCGCCATTTGTTGCAGGAAGGTGAACCCCTTCCAGGGCCTGAAACTGGGCTCTTGTCTAACACTCGGAAATGAATTGTCCAAGGAGACACATGTGCTGACAAAGCAAGAGATTTTATTGGGAAAGGGCACCTGGGTGGAGAGCAGTAGGGTAAGGGAACCCAGGAGAACTGCTCTGCCGCGTGGCTCACAGTCTCGGGTTAAATGTTATCGATAATCTCATTTTATATTGATGATGCTTTCCTGAAGATGTCTTAAGAATATCAAGTAACTCCTTTCCTCGAAAGTTTTTTTCTTGTCTTAGCAAAGTTAGTCTAACCTATTATAGCCACAACAGTCACCCCCTCTTTGGTAAAGGCTGGAGGACTGCTGCAAGCTTGAAGGTCTGTTCTGTGGGTCTGGACTGGGTCATGAGGGCAAGCTGGTCTCATTTGTCTTTGTATCTTCCCTCTGTCTTTTTGGAACCCATCTTCCACACTTCCAGATCCCGTGGCCACAATACTCTGCTGTGCATTCCCTCTTTCCCTTCTGCCTTCACTCTTGCCCTTCCCTACTCCTCCATCCCCCCAGCCTGGGCTCTGCACTTGCTTTGACTGTTATTTATACTGCCTCCCACCCTTGTGGGCTCTCCCACTCAGTAAACTGAAAAGACAATAATCTCTTTTGGTAATTATTGAAAAAATTATTGTGCAACTTTTTACTGTTGGGCTAGAGAAACGTTCTGAGAAAACTCCTTAGTGTGTAGTGAATCTTGCTTGGAAGGACAGCATGTTTGAGAGTTAAGGGAGGTATTAATTTGAGTCTTTGAAATGACATTGCTTGGGAGAACATGAAAGGCAGAAAGGGATGACAGAGCAGAGAACCGGTGGTGAGGGGTACGTGCAAGCTGTTGGAGTGTGTGTGTTCTGGCCTGTGCCACTCAAGCCAGTATTAAAGGAAACTCTTTGGCATGGGAAAGTCTATAAATGAGGAAGGGAAAAAAAAAAAACAGATTTCATTTGGAATTTAATTTTCTATTTGTAGTCCTTGCTATGCTTCTGTTCGGTCCCTACACTTTCTGTCCTTTATTGCGCTCATATTTGCATGAAATGTTTCTTTGGTATCTCTAATTTTCTTGAAGAGATTTCTAGTCTTTCCCATTCTATTGCTTTCCTCTATTTCTTTGCATGATTGCTGAGGAAGGCTTTCTTATCTCTCCTTGCTATATTTGGAATTCTGCATTCAGATGGTTATATCTTTCCTTTTCTCCTTTGCCTTTAGCTTCTCTTCCTTTTCAGCTATTTTAAAGGCCTCCTCAGACAACCATTTTGCCTTTTTGCATTTCTTTCCCTTGGGGATGGTTTTGATCGCTGCCTCCTGTACAATGTTGTGAACCACCATCCATAGTTCTTCAGGCATTCTGTCAATCTAATCCCTTGAATCTATTTGTCATTTACATTGTATAATCATAAGGGATTTTATTTAGGTCATAGCATAATGGCCTAGTGGTTTTCCCTACTTCCTTCAATTTAAGTCTGAATTTTACAGTGAGGTGTTCATGATCTTAGCCACAGTCAGCTTCCGGTCTTGTTTTTGCTGACTGTATAGAGCTTCTCCAACCCAGCATTTTGTATGATGTGCTCCACATAAAGTTAAATAAGTTATCTTAATGACTCAGATAACCCTGATGGTGTGATCACTCACCTAGAGCCAGACATCCTGGAATGAGAAGTCAAGTGGGCTTTAGGAAGCATCACTATCAACAAAGCTAGTGGAGGTGATGGAATTCCAGCTGAGCTATTTCAAATCCTAAAAGATGATGTGGTGAAAGTGCTGTATTCAGTATGCCAGCAAATTTGCAAAACTCAGCAGTGGCTACAGAACTGGAAGAGATCAGTTTTTATTCCAATCCAAAATAAACGCAATGCCAAAGAATGTTCAAACTACTGCACAGTTGCACACATTTCACACACTAGCAAAGTAATGCTCAAAACTCTCCAAGCCAGGTTTCAACAATACATAAACCAAGAATTTCCAGATGTTTAAGGCAGATTTAGAAAAGTTAGAGGAGCCAGAGATCAAAATGACAACGTCTGTTGGATCATAGAAAAAGCAAGAGAATTCCAGAAAACCATCTACTTCTGCTTCATTGACTGTTAAAGCCTGTGACTGTGTGGATTACAACAAACTGTGGAAAATTCTTAAAGAGATGGAAATACCAGACCACCTTACCTGCCTCCTGAGAAATCTGTATGCAGGCCAAGAAGCAACAGTTAGAACTGCACATGGAACAATGGACTATTTCCAAATTGGGAAAGGAGGATGCAAAGGCTGTATATTGTCACCCTGCTGATTTAACTTATACCCAGAGTACATCATGCAAAATGTCAGGTTGGATGAGGCACGAGCTGGCATCAAGATTGCCCGGAAAAATATCAATAACCTTAGATATGCAGATGACATCACCCTAATGGCAGAAAGTGAAGAGGAATTAAAGAGCCTCTTGATGAAAGTGAAAGTAGAAAGTGAAAAAGATGGCTTAAAACTCAACATTCAGAAAACAAAGACCATGGCATCTGGTCCCATCACTTCATGGCAAATAGATAGGAAAACAAAGGAAACCGTGGCAGACTTTTCTTTTCTTGGGCTCCAGAATCACTGCAGATGGTGACTGCAGCCATGAAATTATAAGATGCTTACTCCTTGGAAGGAAAGTTATGACCAATCTAGACAGCATATTAAAAAGCAGAGACATTACTTTGCCAGTAAAGGTCCTTCTAGCCAAAGCTATGGTTTTTCCAGTGGTCTTGTATGGATTTGAGAGTAGGACCATAAAGAAAGTTGAGTGCTGAAGAACTGATGCTTTTGAACTGTGGTGATGGAGAAGACTTTTGAGAGTCCCTTTGATTGCAAGGAAATCAAAGCAGTCAATCCTAAAGGAAATCAGTCCTGAATATTCATTGGAAAGATTGATGCTGAAGCTGAAACTCCAATACTTTGGCCACCTGATGTGAAGAACTGACTCATTGGAAATGACCCTGATGCTGGGAAAGATTGAAGGCAGGTGGAAAAGGGGACAACAAGGGATGAGATAGTTGGATGGCATCACTGACTTGATGAATATGAGTTTAAATAAGCTCCAGGAGTTGGTGATGGATGGGGAAGCCTGGCATGTTGCAGCCGTGGGTTGGCAAAGAATTGGACAGGACTGAGCAAGTGAATTGAACTGAACTGCATTGAACTGAAGTCCTAGCCCATACATGATATGAGAAATAGCGCCTGATGCAAAGATCCCTGGCTCAGAGGCCAAGTGCTCTCAGAAACCAACCTTCCAGAGAACTGGCTACATTGGCAGTTCTCAAAGGTGCTCCCAAGCCTGCAGCATTGGCATCACAAGGGGAATTGAGAGAAATGTGGGTTCTTGGGTCAAAACTCTGGGGATGCGGCCCAGCAATCTGTGTACTGACCAGACTTCCTGGTTAATGTGGTACATGCTAAAGTTTAAGAAACAATGGTGGAGAGATATAACCTTGCACTTTGTGTAAGAAGATATGATGAAAATCGCAGTTGTACCACAGTTCATACCCCTAATAGTTCTAGAAAGATTCTAAGGTGGCTATCCTCACTTTCAATTACCTGTGTGACCTGAGGCAACTTAGGTAACTACCCAAATCTCCTTATTTAGCTATGAAATAAAACTCATGACATAAATTCAGAATTATAAGGAAACTGGGAGTAGTATATCTGAAAAGTAAAGGAAATGTGAGGTAATATATATGAAAAGACCGCATGCTCAGTCGCTCAGTCGTGTCCAACTCATGGCAACCCCATGGACTGCAACCAGCCAGACTCCTCTCTCCAAGGAATTCTCCAGGCAAGAATACTGGAGTGGGTTGCCATTTCTTTCTCCAGGGGATCTTCCTGATCCAGGGATTGAACCCCCATCTCCTGAATTGGTAGGCAGATTCTTTACCACTGACCCACCTGAAAAGTCCATATGAAAAGACTATTTGAAACTATAAAGCAATATGAAGACCTTGGATAAATAATGACTTTCCTTCCCTTTCTCTTTCTTTCCTTCTCCCTCCCTTGTCCTCTTCTCTGTGTCTCCCTTCCTCTCTCCATCCTCCAATTCATCTTTCCTTTCTCCTTTCTTCCTTGCCTCTGTGTTTTTGCTATACATGTGTGTTACTACTGATAGTTCCTTGGTTTTAGATTAATATTAAATGCTTGAAGTATTGAATTAATTTGCACTCTGTTAATCACTATATTTATGGGAAAAAAAGCTTTTTCAGCCCTCAAAAATATTTTTATTCATTGTAGCCCTTAGCAAAGAAAAAAATTTTTGATGAGCCTGGGTATAAGTGAATCAGAACTATTTGGATTAAATTTCCCTATTATCTTTTAAACAAAACATGGTTTTTAAATTATGGAAAAAATTCCTTGGGAAAATGAATTTCAGATTTGGGAAAAATGTTGAATGTTCCAATCCCAAACAATTCTGAGTTTATATCTCTGCTGATGTGAAATATTTAGTGTTTTATTGATACAAGTGTTATGAGTGGATATCCATAAACTGCTTTGTTTCGTTTATGAAAAAACAATGCCTGTTTGGTATCTTAAAATCCACTGTTATGTCCAACCTAAAAGGAACAGACAAAACAATAATAAATGAATCCCCAAAGTAATTTTTATCTGTACAAATATAAATAAATTTTCTCTGCTGCAATTTGACAATTAGTGCCTCACCTGACCTTTCTTTTCTTTCAGAAAGGCATTGTTATATAATGGAAAGAATATGTGGTTTGGAACTTAATAGGTCCGCATGTGAATGTGGTCACATTTGTGGGCAACTAGCTTGTGGGCAAATTATTCTACCTTGATGGTCAACAGTCTTCTCATAAATAAAGGAACAGTAGAAATAGTAATATGACTATAAAATTAAAAATCAAATTAAAAAAATCTCTGAACTATTGTGACAGCTGCATATTAATTTATGATTTTCTTTTATATTTGATAAAATTCAATCATCCTCCTGATTAATGGATAGACATGGGTTCAGAGGCAATCCCAATATATCTCAGAACAGAGGAGTCACACATATAAAATACTGTTCTAATGTATCTATAAATACTTAGTATTGGTAAATATTTATAGATTAACTTTAGACCTAGAAAATACCAAAAATGCTGATAGATGAGTGAAAATGCCGGTGAGAAAACTGATATTTTTGTTCCTTAAATGTCAAGAAATTTATCTCTCTGAATAAGCAAAATATTCAATACAATCCATTTGACATTCATGTACATTTCATGAATAAAACAGAAATGGCCCAATGGAATACTACTTGCCCAGCTAGATAATTGTATATATAGGAAAGAAACCCAGCTTGTATATCTGGAAGTTCTCAGTTCACAACTGTTGAAGAACTTCCACATGTAGAAGCAGGGTTTTGAGGAGGCAGAGGAAGCAGAAATCAAATTATCAGCATTCATTGGATCATGGAGAAAGCAACGGAATTCCAGAAAAACATCTGCTTCTGCTTCACTGACTATGCTAAAGCCTTTGACTGTGTGGATCACAACAAGCTGTGGAAAATTCTTGAAGAGATGGAAATATCAGCCCACCATACCTGTCTCCTGAGGAACCTGTTTGCATGTCAAGAAGCACCAGTTAAAACTAGATATGGAACAATGGACTGATTCCAAATTGGGAAAGGAGTACGTCAAAGCTGTGTTTTGTCAACCCTGCTTATTTAACTTATATGCAGAGTACATCATGAGAAACGCTGGGGTGCTTGAATCACAAGCTGGAATTAAGATTTCCAGGAGAAATATCAATAACCTCAGATATGTTGATGATACCATTCTAATGGCAGAAAGTGAAGAGGAGAGAAACTAAAGAACCGCTTGATGGGGGTGAAAGAGGAGAATGAAAAAGCTATCTTAAAACTCAACATTCAAAAAACTAAGATCATGGCATCTGGTCCCATCACTTCATGCCAGATAGAGGAGGAAAAGTGGAAGCAGTGACAAATTTTATTTCCCCAGGGTCCAAAATCACTGCAGACAGTGACTGCAGCCATGAAATTAAAAGACACTTGCTCCTTGGAATGAAAGCTTTGACAAATCTAGACAACATATTAAAAGGCAGAGACATCACTTTGCCAACAAAGGTCCATATAATCAAAGCTATGGTTTTTCCAGTAGTCATGTATGGATGTTAGACCTAAAGAAGGCTGTATGCCAAAGCATTGATGCTTTCAAATTGTGGTGCTGGAGAAGACTCTTGAGTCTCTTGGACTGCAGAGATGAAAGCAGTCAATAGTAAAAGGAAATCAAGCCTGAATATTCATTGGGAAGACTGATGCTGAAACTGAGGCTCCAGTTCTTTGGCCATGGGATGCAAAGAGGCAACTCATTGGAAAAGACACTGGTGCTGAGAAAGACTGAAGGCAAAAGGAGAAGTGGCAGAGGATGAGATAGCATCACTGACTCAGTGGACATGAATTGAGAAATCTCTGGAAGATAGTGGAGGACAGAGAAGCCTGGTGTGCTACAGTCCATGGGGTCAACAAAGAGTCGGTCATGACTTTACAACTGAACAACAACAACAATAGGAAAGAAAGAATTCAATTTCAAAAATATATAAAACAGTAAAATCAATTATAAGTAATGTCATCAAATTATATTGATGTTGACCGCTCCACTGAACTGAGTTAAGGAGCTGTATCCAGTCATACGAAAGAGATTTTCATTTTTAATTGCTAATGAGTGGTTCTTACAATGGCAAAGCAATCTTGCTCATGATTTAATTGGCTCAATTCTTACTTTAGAAATGAAGGTACAAGTCTCTAATCCTATTTTTTATCCTTAGCCTACCATTAAATTCTCACTCCCCTGCCTCTTCTTGGGTTTCCTACCTCTTTATTTTTCACTCACTATGTCCACTACTTGAAATACTCCTGAAAGACTTCAAGAAACTATTTTCAATGATTTCCTCACCCCCTTGAATTGAGCAGAATTTCTCTGACCTTTAAACCCCCATGAACTTCATAAATTATCCTTTACTGTTATTTTGTTTTATAACTCTTTATGCCTGGCACCCTGTGAAATCTATAGGAAATCTTTCCTTGGTATCACTTTCTATATCTAGAACAGAGCCAACTGAGCACAGTAAAAGCCTGCCACATAGAGGCATGCAGAGTTAAATTGTTCTAGGAGTTGGGGTGTGTTGTGGGCAGCATGACATGGATTGGGATCATTTTTAGAGCAAGAGCCAGATTCAGCTCACGTGTCTGACTGAGTAAGCCATTTTGGCTATAAAGATAAAGCCACACATGCAAGCAATTTGCTTCATCACAGATCTGTTTCATTTGTCCCATGTATATTTATGCAAAACCTACGCACTTCCTCCCCGATTTTATATATTTTTTAAAGTTAGGGCCAAATATACGCTAACCTGGGAAATATATTATTCATGTGATCTTTTTTTTTTTCCTGGAACAGACCCTAATACGTTACAAAAAAGGCAACAGATAAGATTCAAACCATGAAACGTAGCATTTTAAAAATGCTTAAATAGAGCATTACCACTTCTAAAATGTGTGCCCTTATCATTAGTTTAATTAGCATTCCTATACTTGTGCGGCTGTTTAGTCACTAACTTGTGTCCATCTTTGCGATCTCGTGGACTGAAGCCTGCCAGGCTCCTCCTTCCATGGTGTTTCCCATTGCCATTTCCTTCTCCAGATCTGCCCCACCCAGGGCCTGAACCCACATCTCCCACATTGGCCGGCAGATTCTTTGCCACTGAGCCCCCAGGGAAGCCCATAAGTGATTATTACCTAACTACTTTTGAGAGCAACCAAAGAATAAAGAAAGAAAGAGAAAAAAAAAAAAAAAAACCCTTCAAAAATGTTCTTGATTTCTATCTAATAAGTCCTAATTTGATTTTCTGTATCTATTTGACTTCAGAGTTATGAGACTCATGAAAGTAGACACATTAAACATGACGCTTGTGCTGAGGTCTTCACTCAGGTGTGTTTCATTTGCTCTACTGACCTTGCTGCCAGTGTGTCTGGGGACAGCAGGGTATGGTGAGAATGAGCAAATTATGTCATGAGTTTCTCAGTTTAGAGGAAGAAAATTGGGCAGAGTTGCCCAAAGCAAAAAAAAAAAAATGGCAAGAGAAAGAAAGTAATATAAACCATGTTGTTTATTATTTGTATAACAAAGTTTACAAATTATTTTTTGTTTTACTTTTCTCCAAAATTATAGGAAATATTGTGATAGTCTTTGCATGTACTTAATCAGTCCTGTGGAGAAGGCAATGGCACCCCACTCCAGTACTCTTGCCTGGAAAATCCATGGACGGAGGAGCCTGGTAGGCTGTAGTCCATGGGGTCGTTAAGAGTCGGACACGACTGAGCGACTTCACTTTATTTTTTCACTTTCATGCATTGGAGAAGGAAATGGCAACCCACTCCAGTGTTCTTGCCTGGAGAATCCCAGGGACGGGGGAGCCTAATGGGCTGCCGACTATGGGGTCACACAGAGTTGGACACGACTGAAGCGACTTAGCAGCAGCAGCAGCAGCAGCAGCAGAAGCAATCAGTCCTGCAAAGGAAAACCTAGATACATGGCAGAGAAAGAAGCTGATTTTTTATACACTTTCAAAAATACACCTCAAAAAAAAAATGGATAGGAAAGTATTAAGTATGAATTAAATTTACCAAATAAGAATTATTAGAACACTATCCTTAAAAATATTTTTCCTTTAAATTTTTTTTTTCTTCTAATTTCCCGTTCTCGCTCAGTCGTGTCCAACTCTTTGTGACCCCGTGGACTATACAGTTCATGGAATTCTTTAGGCCAGAATACTGGAGTGGGTAGCTTTTCCCTTCTCCAGGGGATCTTCCCAGCCCAGGAATCAAACCCAGGTTTCCTGCATTGCAGGCAGCTGAGCCACAAAGGAAGCTTGCTGATCCTGAAGGCATTACAATATCTAACTACAGAAAGATATCATAGGGTTTTAGATAAGGTGTTCTTTTTAAAAGGTCTAACACAGAAAATTTTCTGATCAGTAAATGGGAGGGTTTTGACCCTGATTTTTCATGTTACTAGAATATGGCTATTTGCTGAGAGATTTATGAGAGTGAACAAGAGATCAAAGATTCCTTCTGAATGTTTGAGGTTTAGTAAACACCAAATTATTACTTTCCAAACAAATTTCTGTTTTAAAGAAAGCCCTTAGGATTAGAAAGTGAAATTTAATCTATGTTTGAATTATTGTCATTTATGTCAGCAAAACATTATTTTACAAACTAATTCATGTTCTTGAAGCAATTTGAGTTGTGATATGGGGAAAGAAGAAAGGATGGGAGGAGAGGCCTAATGAAGATTTAAAATGTTTAATATTAGTGTAACAAGTGAAAACCAAAAAGCAATAATTTAATACTATTCTTAATGTAATGTCTATTAAATAAATGCAAATAATGTTATTTACATTCCACACTATTTTTATTTCACAAAGTATAAATGTATCACCTAGGTAGATACTTTTAAATAAGTTCTCTTTCTTTCTGTAAATTAACAATAAAATGCTAAATATTCAGAATAATATAAAGGAATCAGTTTTTATGTGTTCCTTGATTACTGTTTTGATAAAGGCATATTGACTTGGAATAATAAATTTTAATTTTGGTAAATTTGAGATACACTGATGACTCTCACTCATCTTTATTTAGCAGATGAACAGTAATGCCTGTGTATCTAACAACGGCAAAGACATGATATTGGAATACTAACGTGTAAGGTTATATTTTTATCCTGAGCAAAATCAGGAACATCATTTTCACCATCCAGTTTTTCATAAACCTTATTGAACCTAAACAAGATACTGCAATTAAAAGCACTCATGCTATTCAATGAATCAGAGGTTCATTTAAATCATTAGTGGTACTGGACAACTTCATCTGCCATGCTCTGCTTTATAACTGTTCTCACTACATAATGTAAATCTCAGACTTTGTCTAAAACCATGTTCTGAATATAATACTTTCAATTTAATACATAAATATTAGGAATTCAAAAAGTATTTCAATGTCCCAAGTTAGGATAAGTAGCATCTGGAATAAAGTATTGTAGTCTGCTAATGAAATATTTATGTGTTAGGAAAATAGCATCTCATGGCAAGGAGGAAATAAGCAAATCCCAGCATGATGAATGTTTCCTCCATCTATCTACCAAGAGCTTGTCAATAATACTGATTAAGTCAGTGTTAATAATAGCAGCTATCATTTGAGCATGCAGTAGGCACTCTGTTATACATATATTATTTTGTCTAATTCTGATAAAAGCTTAGTAAGATATTTACTATTATGCCCATTTTGTAGCCAAGCAAACTTGAGAACTAAATGGGTTACAGTATTTGCCCAAGGCAAACGCTTGAATGTAGCTTTGTTTAGACCAAAAGATGCTTTACCAAGACACAGTTTAAGAACTCAAGTTTTAGCAGCAGACAGGCCTCCTTGTCTCGGTGTTGAGTTGCTTAACCTCTCTGGGTTGTGTTCTTCTTTTAACCAGCGGGAGTGTGGACAATGTCTACTTCACTGATTATCAACCCTCAAATCAAGGTTGAACTTGAAAGGAAACTTTTAAACAAAAGTAATTCTTGGGGCCCATCCTTTTGTTAATTGAATAAGAATATCTTGTTTAAAAATTCTTGTTTAAATTATATAATATTTGTTCTGTAACTGGCTTTTTTCACTCGATATCATTGACAGTGCAGATGGAACTGCCTCGTTCCTTTTAACTTCTGCATAATATTTCATATGTGCATAAAACCGTAGTTTATTTAATCACTGTCTTGATGAACATTTGTGCTGTTCCCATGGGTTGTAGTTCTTAGGCAAAGGTAGCAATAAGGTTGATCAAAATCTTAATATGTTTTACATGTAAAAACAGAAACAATGGAAAAAGTTAAAAACATCAAATTAGGTTAAACAATTTTTCTTAAAATAATATAAAGTAACTCTTCAGACAAAGTTATAGGAGTCCATTATTTTAACTGGCACACAGCTAATAAAAACAGAACTTTTAAAGGTTTCTGGGTCACAGTGACTGATGGCACTTGAATTTACTAGTGGCTTTCAATGAAGAGCTCACAAATGCATCCCATGTGTTGGTCTTTGTGAGGATAAGCCTTTGAGGAGAGCTGAAGATGGGTTCCCTGTTAATTAACTCCGTAGTAATGGAAAAAAGAATCGCTAAATGACTTAGTCTTTATTTTTGCCATTAACTCAGTTTAAGTATTAAGTTTGAAACTGTAAAACATGTACAAGTGGGAAATAGGTAGAGAATGAAGCAGTGTTACCAGAATAAGTTTCAAGAGAATTTTCCATGACACAAAGCCATACTCAAATGTTTATTTCAGAGAACCATAGATACAGCATTCTTTATTTTCTTTGTTTCAAATAGCTGTGTGTCAGGAATTTGCAGTAATGCTTTGAGTTGCATATCCAACATTTTCTGAAATTCCTGATATTTCTAGTTATTCCTTTATTCTCTATCTCCCTCCCACCACCTACCTTTTTCTGCTGCACTTCTTTTATTATGACAAAAAACATTAGCACTGTCAAGCCCCGAATTATAATGGGCCCATATGGTTTTGATCATCTCAGTATCCATTCTTTGGTTGTATGTCTGACCCTCTCCCATTCCATGTGGTTTGTCTGGAATGACAATCACAGGACTGTCTTTATTCCCCATCCCTCATCACATCTTCCAGTGGTTGGTACCCTATTAAAAGTTAGGACAATTACAGATATGTGTCCCAAGGGGAGACAAATGAAGAAGAATGTGATGGGCTCTGAGTGTCCCAGTTACAGCACAATAAAGAGGTGGTCCATTCCCAAGGTCTTGATACTTGATCCCAAGGCTCAAGTTTAGGTGTTTCCCAGAGTTTGTTCACCTGTCCCTATGCTTCTGTCATATTCTCAGTATCATTCTAGTAATTTTCATTCTTTACTTAATAGAACCATTTCAGTTGTTTGCAAAGGACTCTTGATGATTCATGACTTTTACATCTTATAGACCAGGCACTGAGAAAAGATTCTTGTTTATTTCTTCTCTACTTCCATCTAAAGTTTTTAGCATAGGAACTCAGCTCATCTCAGAGCAGGAGGAGATGACTTATCATTTGGGACTAAGGAGTGGAGTTATGTTGCTATCATGCTGAAAGGGAAGAATACACAGAGAAGGAGTACACGGACATGTAAAGAATTATCATCCACACTAAGGCTCCTTGCTTCCACCGGGATCACAGACAACCTCCTTCCCTTTCACCATACCCTCACCACACACACATTTTCTCCAAACAAAAACTGTTTTGTTTGTACTCATGCTTTGTTTTCTTCTGATTGGCATATTCATTTCCTTGCCATCTATCAAATTCACTTCAACTTTGAGCCCTACATCCTGCTAAAGTTCTTCTTAACTTTCCAGGCCACATCCATGTACTAATCCGTCACCAGCTTCTCTAACAGAAGATTAGAAGCAAGAACAGATTTAGAAGTCAGAAAAAGAAGGGAATGCTTGGAATATGACAGAAATGAAAATTTAGTCTTTCTGAGACCTCCATTATACTGTTGTCTTAGTTACACACTCAAAGCTTTTAATTTGATTTGAGTGCCTTCCCTGGTGGCTCAGATGATAAAGAATCCTCCTGCAATGTGGGAGACCTGTGTTCAATTCCTGCACTGGGAAGATCCCCTGGAGAAGGGAATGGCAACCCACTCTAGTATTCTTTCCTGGAGAATTCTATGGACAGAAGAGCCTGGTGGGCTGCAGTCCATGGGGTCTCAAAGAGTCAGACATGACTGAGTGACTAACATTTCCACTTACACATTTTCACACTGAGTGCCATAGAAAGCTCTTTTGCCCTAGTCTTTCATTTCTTGTTTGTGGAGGATGGAGGATCATTCTAATCTCTATATTCTTCTTCTTCATAGGAAAATGAAAATAAGATATTAAATGTCAGCAGCTAGCATGTCACTCGCAAGGCAGCTGCTGAAGACTTTACTGTTTGTACATGAACCCTGACTATTCTTCAGCTCATATCAGGACCCTCAAGTTCAAGCATATCAAACAATGCTTACTCTGTCTTCACAGTAAGATACAGATTTTCTGTCCTCTAATGAAAGAGAGATCTGAAGGGAACAATAGTTGGAGTAGCTTCTTCAGCATCTGAGTTTATAACTGCATATTCCGTTTTCCTGACGGCCCCCAGAAGAACGGTTCTGAGAGCAATGATGACTCCCTCTCATGCTTTACTAGAAGTCTCAGAATTAACAGCAGTGCCAATGAAGTTTAGACTTTCCTTTTACCAGAGATAAAGAAAGCAACAGAAAATGAGGGGAAATACTCTGTCAGACTGAACTGAATTAAAAGCTGGAGAATATTCTCTTACCAACCAATATATTCTTCTCCCTGAAAGTAGGTGAAGGGTGAGCTGGTACATGGAAGTTGGCTTAGGTGTGTTTTTGTGCTGCTACAGTTATTGGGCACAAAGTGTTTGACTCTGCAATTCAGTGAATTAGTTTTCTTTGGGCCCTGTGGATACCTGATCCCACCCTTTCTTCTGTTCTTGATTCTCTTGGTTGGTACAAGTTGAAGATTACAACTTTGATCTTGTTTGCCTGTCTCCTTTGTGATGCATAATGGCTTACATATGTTAAAGTAGAATATTTATGACAAAACCACCTGGTTTCTCTAAGAATACTAGAAACACTCATTCCCTACCCTACTCCCATTAGAGTACATAGCATGGTCTTCTTTGTTTAGTTTTTGTTTAGCAGTAGTTCTGCTAGCGTGACAAATTTTATGAGGTTCTGTGTACTATACTAGATGTCACAATCATCACAAATAACCATTATTAAGAATATAAAGGAAAATATTTTTTTAAATAATTAAAAATAAAACTTCTTAAGAGAACAGAAATCCTCTAAGAAAAGAAAAATTAGTGTAAAATATTAATTTGGCAAACAGATACATCTAAAACCTCTCTCAGAAAAGTGGAAAACAGAGCAAACTTCTGGGAGTCTTCAACTGTGAAGTAAAATTACAATCATTGGTTACAGGAGACTGTTCTTGCTTCTTTCTTGCAGACAAATAAGTCCACGGAACAACATATAAATAGGAGGAATCATCAAATATCAAACTAAATGCCCCTTTTCAGAATAAAACAGTAAGTTGTGGGTAGAAATTCAGGAAACTACAGGAAAAAAAAAATCTAAGGTTCTAAAATTTGAACTTTGGAATACAACTCAGAAAACAGCTCCCACCTAACTCTCTGATCTCTTATCCTACAAATGTACCAAGCAGTCTCTCTCTCCTGCTGTGTGAACACAAGCGCTTCAGAGTCAGGGCACCTTCTGCCTGGATGCTCTTTGCCCGAATATAAACATGGCTTCTTTCAGTTCAGTTCAGTTCAGTCACTCAGTCGTGTCTGACTCTTTGCGACCTCATGAATCGCAGCATGCCAGGCCCCCCTGTCCATCACCAACTCCCAGAGTTCACTCAGACTCACGTCCTTTGAGTCAGTGATGCCATCCAGCCATCTCATCCTCTGTCGTCCCCTTCTCCTCCTGCCCCCAATCCCTCCCAGCATCAGAGTCTTTTCCAATGAATCAACTCTTCCCATGAGGTGGCCAAAGTACTGGAGTTTCAGCTTTAGCATCATTCCTTCCAAAGAAATCCCAGGGTTGATCTTCAGAATGGTCTGGTTGAATCTCCTTGCAGTCCAAGGGACTCTCAAGAGTCTTCTCCAACACCACAGTTCAAAGGCATCAATTCTTCGGCACTCAGCCTTCTTCACAGTCCAACTCTCACATCCATACATGACCACTGGAAAAACCATAGCCTTGACTAGACGGACCTTTGTTGGCAAAGTAATGTCTCTGCTTTTCAATATGTTATCTAGGTTGCTCATAACTTTTCTTCCAAGGAGTAAGCATCTTTTAATTTCATGGCTTCAGTCACCATTGGCAGTGATTTTGGAGCCCAAAAAAATAAAGTCTGACACTTTTTCCACTGTTTCCCCATTTCCCATGAAGTGATGGGACCAGATGCCATGATCTTCGTTTTCTGAATGTTGAGTTTTAAGCCAACTTTTTCACTCTCCTCTTTCACCTTCATCAAGAGGCCTTTCAGTTCCTCTTCACTTTCTGCCATAAGGGTGGTGTCATCTGCATATCTGAGGTTATTGATATTTCTCCCAGCAATTTTGATTCCCGCTTGTGCTTCTTCCAGCCCAGCATTTCTCATGATGTACTCTACGTATAAGTTAAATAAGCAGGGTGACAGTGTACAGCCTTGATATACTCCTTTTCCTATTTGGAACCAGTCAGTTTTATTCCAATCCCAAAGAAAGGAAATGCCAAAGAATGCTCGAACTACCACACAATTGCACTCATCTCACACGGTAGTAAAGTAATGCTCAAAATTCTCCAAGCCAGGCTTCAGCAATACGTGAACCATGAACTTCCTGATGTTCAAGCTGGTTTTAGAAAAGGCAGAGGAACCAGAGATCAAATAGCCAACATCCGCTGGATCATGGAAAAAGCAAGAGAGTTCTAGAAAAACATCTCTTTCTACTTTATTGACTATGCCAAAGCCTTTGACTGTGTGGATCACAATAAACTGTGGAAAATTCTAAAGAGATGGGAATACCACACCACCTGGCCTGCCTCTTGAGAAATCTGTATGCAGGTCAGGAAGCAACAGTTAGAACTGGACATGGAACAACAGACCTGTTCCAAATAGGAAAAGGAGTACGTCAAGGCTGTATATTGTCAGGTGTCACTTATTCACCTTAATCTGAAGTATTTTTTCTGCAAAACACTTATATGTTCCTGACTTATTATTTGTTTATTGTTTGCTTTCATTTTCTATAATGGTAGCTCCTTCAAGACAGGGACCTTTGTTTTGTTCACTGAAATTCCAGAACTTGAGAATGTGGCTAGCACATGGAAGACACAGATTAATATTTGTTGAATGAGGGAATAAAAAGTATCAAATAAAGAAAGGAAAACACAGAATGAGTGGTGGAGGTGAAGATGCATCACCCAGGTTCCCTCTTCAATCTCTAGCCCTTCCAGGGCCACCTCAGTTTGCAGACTCCCTCTTGTGAGTGGTCCACAGAAGCTCTATTACGCTGGCATTATTATTATTATTATTCAGTTAATACAAGATAACACCTAGATAATTCCCCCAAATCTCAGTTAGTAGGCAGAAAAGGAAGAAATTCAACCCCAAAAGTCCAATATAGATCTAACACTCTTGACTTTTGTATTACATGAAAACTGCTCTGTACTGTGTTAGTAGATAATCCTTCCTAATATGGAGTTCAGAGTATATGTTAAAAAATAATTGAATCTTATTTTGGAGAAATAAATATCTTATTTTTTCTGTGCCAATATTCAGTTTTACTATTTTGCCAAATGGAAAGTAACATATTCCTCATTAAAATAATTCATAAATCAGTGAGATCATTGTGTGTTTTTACACATCGTTCCTATTAGTGATCTCAGAAACTTGAAATCATAATCAGTTATTCCTGAGGATACAATGGAAATTTTTCTAGATTTTTTCCAACACTAAAGCTTAGGAATGAAGCAAAATATTAACCAGTATTTGGTGAGATAAAGCTAAGGTACATGGCTTCATTTTTTTTAGTCTATACCTAGGAGTGGGATTGCTAGATTAGATGGCAACTGTACATTTAGCTGTTTAGGGCACTGCCAGACTATTTTCCAAAACATCTGTATCATTTTACTTTTCCACCAACAATGTGTGAGGGTTCTTATTTCTCTACATTCTTATCAATCCTTATTGTTATCTATCTTTGTGCTTTTATCTATCTTAATGGGTTTTTTGCCAGGAGATTGCTGGGAGAAATATCAATAACCTCAGATACGCAGATGGCATCAGCCTTATTGCAGAAAGTGAAGAAGAACTAAAGAGCCTCTTGATAAAAGTGAAAGAAGAGAGTGAAAAAGTTGGCTTAAAGCTCAACATTCAGAAAACTAACATCATCCAGTCCCATCACTTCATGGCAAATAGATTGGGAAGCAATGGAATAATGACAGACTTTCTTTTCCTGGGCTCCAAAATCACTGCAGATGGTGACTGCAACCATGAAATTCAAAGATGCTTGCTCCTTGGAAGAAAAGCTATGACCAACTTAGACAGCATATTAAAAAAATAGAGACATTACTTTGCCGACAAAGGTCCTTCTAGCCAAAGCTATGGTTTTTCCAATAGTCATGTATGGATGTGACAATTGGACTATAAAGAAAGCTGAGTGTCCAAGAATTGATGCTTTTGAACTGTGTGGTGTTGGAGAAGACTCTTGAGAGTCCCTTGGACTGCAAGGAGATCAAACCAGTCAATCCTAAAGGAAATCAGTCCTGAATATTCATTGGAAGGACTGATGCTGAAGCTGAAACTCCAATAATTTGGCCACCTGATGCGAAGAACTGACTCACTGGAAAAGACCCTGATGCTGGGAAAGATTGAAGGCAGGAGGAGAAGAGGCTGAGGATGAGATGGTTGGATGGCATCACCAACTCAATGGACATGAGTTTGAGCAAGCTCTGAATAAACAATATTCTAATATCCCATTGGTCTGTGTAAGGCCCTTTTCCAGAAAGAATACAAGGGGCCCTGTCAAGTGAATTGTGATAAGTAATTCCAAGCAAACTTTAGGTAATCTGTTTCTAAATTCTTTGGTCAATGTTTTGAGCATCCATAATACTCTAGAAAATCAACAGAATTGATTGTTCATTAGTCTTGTTATGTCTTCCTACTGTGTGTAAGACAGAGTAGGTATCATGTACATGTGATAAATATAAGGTAGATTAATTGTAAAACTGAGAGCTGGATGTAGCAGATGATCTGTTTGCCAGGCAGCTTTTGAAGTGAAAGACAGGAATCATGAAGGAGAGGGCTTTGAATAATGGGAAGGTACCCACCATGCAGTATTCAACGCTACCACAGTCTTTTCATTTCTTTTCCTAAAATCCTAAAGGCTTATAACGGGAACCCATATATCCTGATTTTCTCTGCTCATACAGCCCTGGATTATCTTAATTGTCCTGGTGTCATCATTAATGTCTTTCTCTGCCACTCTCAAAAGTCATCTGAAAAACTATTAAATTACATTTTCATCCTATTTATAAAAGACCTCCTATTGCAGTGGGAAATATGTGAAGAAGATTCAGTACCTGAGCAAGTGAAAATTTCAGGAATTAGGCACGTCTTCAAATGGAAGCTCTGTTTTATATGGATAGATTAAAGAACCAAGGAGAGAGAAACTTGAACTGATGCCCTAATCTGAATTGTGTCAGATTTCCCCTGAATGGATTGCCTTGTGTGCCTACAACTCTATCCCAGGTATGCTCAGAAACACAGGTATATCCACCAGTGGAGATGGTCCTTTGGAGCGCAAGCATCCTGATGAGGCCACTGGATTCTGTGTATTAAAACCTACTTCCAAGCTTTATTTGACAGAAGTGAAGAGGTTGTTAAAATCTATCTGGATCAAGATCTTTCTCAAAACTGTAGGGGACCTGGATATACGGGTAGTTCCTTGTATTGGCCTCTAATGAATTGGGGTGACTGGAGCAGCAACTGACCTTGTTCTTTCCTCCTTAGGCCACTTTAGAAAGTAATTAATTAGGAGGGGGTACAGGTGGGCAGGACATGGATTTTTCTTCTTCCCAATCAGTGGGAATTTAGCACTAATCCAAGATCCTCAGGCCTGGGTTTTGATCATGGGTAATGGCACATTCTTGGTTATAATTTTCAACAACTTTCAAGATTTACTGTAAAAAATGGCAGTTGTGGGCCATGGATTAAGTAGAGAATTTACTGTTTTAGATATTTGCTGTCTGTGCTTAGATAATTAGCTGGATACTATTATATGTCACACATTAAGTCACCTGGTATATAAGCTGGAAATAATTGTTGCACATATTTTAACTTCATTTTGAATTACTTTCATAAATTGCATTTGCTAATTTGAGGCATGCATGACCCTAGATGATTATAGAGTGTGTGTCTAGTCAAGAAGTTATTCCATAATAACAACAAAACAACTAACTTTTGTTGGTAGTGATGCTTCCTAAGGCCCTCTTGACTTCACATTCCAGGATGTCTGGCTCTAGGTGAGCGATCACACCACTGTGGTTATCTGGGTCATGAAGATCATTTTTGTACAGTTTTTCTGTGTATTCTTGCCACCTCTTCTTAATATCTTCTGCTTATTAGGTCCATACCATTTCTGTCCTTTATTGTGCCCATCTTTTCATGAAATGTTCCCTTGGTATCTCTAGTTTTCTTGAAGAGATCGCTAGTCTTTCCCATTCTATTGTTTTCCTCTATTTCTTTACATTGATCACTGAGGAAGGATTTCTTATTTCTTCTTGCTATTCTTTGAAACTCTCCATTCAAATTGGGTATATCTTTACTTTTCTCCTTTGCATTTAGCTTCTCTTCTTTTCACAGCTATTTGTAAGGCCTTCTCAGACAACCATTTTGCCTTTTTGCATTTCTTTTCCTTGGGGATGGTTTTGATCACCACCTCCCCTACAATGTTATGAACCACCATCCATAGTTCTTCAGGCACTCTATCAGATCTACTCTCTTGAATCTATTTGTCACTTACATTATATAAACATAAGGGATTTTATTCAGGTCATAGCATAATGGTCTAGTGGTTTTCTCTACTTTCTTCAGTTTCCGTCTGAATTTGGCAACAAGGAGTTCATGATCTGAGTCACAGTCAGCTCCCAGTCTTGTTGTTTTGCTAACTATGTAGAGCTTCTCCAATCTGATTTCGGTGTTGACCATCCAGTGATGTTCATGTGTAGAGTCTTCTCTTGTGTTGTTGGAAGAAGGTGTTTGCCATAACCTGTGCATTCTCTTGGCAGAACTCTGTTAGCCTTTGACCTACTTTGTTTTGTACTCCAAGGCCAAATTTGCCTGTTACTCCAGGTATTTCTTGACCCACTTGTGGTTCCATTGTTGTGGAATAATAAAACAACGAAATAGAGTAACTTCTCTGATGGTCCGGTGGTTAAGACTGTACTTCCAGTGCAGGAGGCACGGGGAATGTGGATTCAATTCCTGGCCAGGGAACTAAGATCCCATATGCTGTGCAGCATGGCCAAAAACAAACAAACAACAAATACAAAACATACAATGAAAATAAATGGAGCACCTTACTGTCTCACAGTGAATATTCTGCGCTGTTACTGTTGTCTCTGTAAATGTGTTTGCTTTAGTCTCTCTCTTTTTGTATCTTTTGTGTGCACACGTGCACACACACACACACACACTACCTCCCTTAAATGTAGAAATGATCAAATCCAAAATCAGTTCCAGTTTTGGATGCACAAGGATTGTAGTTCACTGTAATAGAGAGAAAGCAAGAAGTATGAACATGTTCATACTGGTTCATGCTATATTATTCTGATTTCATCCATTGCTTGCAAATGAATATCATCCAAATGGGTCTAAAGCTTCTTTCAATACAGGGTTAAAAAGGGCAGAGAACACAAACACAGCAGATGGCAAATGGAGCATAAAACTTAATTCTGAGATAAATGGAAAAGTGAAGTAGAGTCAAATTTTCCATGTCTTCTGATCAAATAATGGAAAGAGAAGGGCTCATCAAATGAGATCCTGGAAACAGAAGATGCTGAGTGTGAACAATTTTGAAATCCTATCCAAACCCCAATATACATGTACAGAAAACAAGTATCTGTGTGTTCTGTTAAACGGTTGTGTGGTTTCAGGATTTACTCCATTGCTGCAGTCAGCAGTTCTGAGTTCTATCCTCATCCTCGGCCAAGGACATCTTTGAGGAGACTTGCAATGTGCCCTCAGCCCAAGTCTCTGTCTTTAGTCCCCAGATCACTTTGAATGTTGTGTATATCCTCAGGTCAGCGCCCCCCTTCTGAAAGCACTTTTCTGCAGCGTTACGCTGTTACTGTCGGCATCTTAGTTACGGTGAATTCTGGTTCGTTAGGAGACTTTAGTTTGACCCATGGAAAACTGTCTGGGTAAGGGTAGCAGAGACACATTCTGAAACCTTACGTGGTCACGTGGTTTCAAATTAAAGTGAAATCTGAGTTTTCAGTGCTTTTAATTTTCTCTAAGTTTAAAAGATGGAAGATATCAGGATAAAAACTGGCTGGTATAATTGGAGGTATTTTCAAGCATGATTGATTTTGCTGTTGGTTAACACTAAGTTCTTTAATTTGATGTATATTTTAAAAAATATTCTCACATGTTTTATATAAACTTGTATGAGCCTAAAAACAATAACAACAACAAAATATCTGGATCTATTGTAATCAGCTTGATAACTTATTACCTTAAATGAGAAGGCAGACTATCCTTCCACCAGTGTCCACTTCATAAATATTTAAGTCCCTTGCTTGAATTAGAACACTGCACTTAAAAGCTATGAAGGACAGAACTATGAGTCCATTTGAATTTAATGTTTAAAGGTGATCTAATAGAGAAATAATTTATGTCTTGGGCACAAATACAAACCAAACATGGCTTAATTCTTAATAATGAAAAATATGACAATATTCATTTGGGATGGTTCTATTTTACTCAGCCTAATTGCTGTAAATCTAAAGTTATGACTATAATTATTTTTTAGTTCTTGCCTTATAAGTGGGTATTAATGGGAAATGTCTTGAAGCAAAATGAATTCATTTTATATATCATGTCTTTGTGAAGGCAAATCAAGTTTCCAAATAAGTTGGAACCAAATAGTTCCAACTCTCTATTGTTAAGATAAAAGGAACAAAATAGCCTTAACGTAGTATTTCCTCTTTCATTATTTTTACTTAAGCCTACACGTGAGCATTTCCTTCTCCCAAACCTTTACATCAGCAGTTTCCCAACTTGCCTTACTATATTGATTTCATGCTTATGTCATTAATCATATCTGTCAGATTTTTTTCCCAGTGGATGGACAGCTTTAAAGATTGATTTCCATATCCAGAGTGTTAAATTTCCTTCCATTCCGAGGGTTCTGTTTATAACGGTGCTCACTGAAAAATGCTATGTCAAAATTTCAGGCAAGTTGATCGATCTTTTGAATCTCAATCTTCTCATCTGTTAAAAAAAAAAAAAACAAGAAGATCAAAACAGACTATATCTACATTTCCCGTAGCTTTAAATAAGTATGTATAATGTGTGACTAACATAAATGAATATAACAAATCTCTCAGTAGGATTTACAAAAATTATGAATTTTTACTACTTCTGGGAGGTAGTCAATAATATAATTTAGTCAGTAGATGGCACTGTTTATTATAGTATTAGGATTCAGAAAGAAGTCACAGAATTCCAATTAGCTTCCTGATGAGGGTCTGAGTAGGAGAAGAGGAGGCTCTGTTCTTACAGAAGAAAAGACATAGATTCTTTAGAGTGACCTTGAGAAGGAATCTAGTCCATCTTCCTGGCTCATCAGGCCTTTACAAGGAAAATTCTATTTCAGACATTTTTCAAAGTGGTGCATATTTTTAAGCATACTTCATTTATCCCTTTCAAATTTGAAACACTCGGGAAATCTTCTATCCTAATTGCACTTTTTTTTTTTCATGTCTTTGTATTTGGTCCTGAGTAAAATTAAGAACAATTCTTCCCACTCTTTTCCTGTATGATCCTTCAAGGTATATAGGGAACACTTACCATATGCATGTATTTTTTCTTTCTTGGGGTCTTCAGCCTGAAAAACACATCAAATTTGGGGGAATGACTATCCATAGTCTAAAATGTGAATTTTAATATTAGAATATTGTCTTGAATTCTAAAATACCATTATATAAGCCCACATGTACAATTCAGTATCTATACAAGCATTTAGATGTAAAAGAATTAAAATATGTAAATGTTTACAGGACACAACATTAAATACATAGTATTTCCATTAGCCATAACCATCACATTTTTTGGAGAAATTTATAGATCAAAACAAACAGAATATAATTCATGTTCTCTCAACTACCATCTCTTAGTCTTTCTCTCATTTTGCCAATTTTTTTAATGAATTTAGAAGTTTCTAAATGAAAATAAATTAGTAATTAAAGTCCTATGTAAGTGAACACTATTAACTAAATATTCAGAATAGTTTTATTATAAATTCAGAGGGCTAACCATCTCAGATAATTATTACTTTTTTCTTTAAAAATGTCAAGAAAATATCAGAGCACTTCAGTTCAGTTCAGTTCAGTCGATCTGTTGTGTCCGACTATTTGCAACCTCGTAAATCGCAGCATGCCAGGCCTCCCTGTCCATCACCAACTCCCAGAGTTCACTCAAACTCACATGCACTGAGTTGGTGATGCCATCCAGCCATCTCATCCTCTGTCATCCCCTACTCCTCCTGCCCCCAATCCCTCTCAGCATCAGGGTCTTTTCCAATGAGTCAACTCTTTTCATGAGGTGGCCAAAGTATTGGAGTTTCAGCCTCAGCATCAGTCCTTCCAATGAACACCCAGGACTGGTCTCCTTCAGAATGGACTGGTTGGATCTCCTTGCGATCCAAGGCACTCTCAAGAGTCTTCTCCAACACCACAGTTCAAAAGCATCAATTCTTCAGCACTCAGCTTTCTTCACAGTCCAACTCTCATATCCATACATGACCACCGGAAAAACCATAGCCTTGACTAGACGGACCTTTGTTGGCAAAGTAATGTCTCTGCTTTTCAATATGCTATCTAGGTTGGTCATAACTTTCCTTCCAAGGAGTAAGCGTCTTTTAATTTCATGGCTTCAGCCACCATCTGCAGTGATTTTGGAGCCCCCCAAAATAAAATCTGACACTGTTTCCACTGTTTCCCCATCTATTTCCCATGAATTGATGGGACCAGATGCCATGATCTTCATTTTCTGAATGTTGAGCTTTAAGTCAACTTTTTCACTCTCCTCTTTCACTTTCATCAAGAGGCTTTTTAGTTCCTCTTCACTTTCTGCCATAAGGATGGTGTCATCTGCATATCTTAGAAACTTACATACACTTATCATAAAACCCAGCACTAGCAGTCCTGCACATTTATTCCAATAAAAAGAAATGAACTATTCATAATGCAACAACTTGGATGAATGTCAAGGTCATCACGCTGAATGAAAAACAAACATGTCTAAGCATCACATACTGCATGGTTCCATTTATATAACATTTTGAGATGACAAAGTTACAGAGAT
Source organism: Bos indicus x Bos taurus (assembly GCF_003369695.1). NCBI lineage: Eukaryota > Metazoa > Chordata > Mammalia > Artiodactyla > Bovidae > Bos > Bos indicus x Bos taurus. The sequence continues at coordinate 29,311,700 of NC_040084.1, forward strand.
GAAAAACAATTTAGTAGTTGTCAGAGATTATGGATGATGGTAGGAGAGTATGATAAAAGGGTAGTAAGAAGGAAGAGATCTTTGTAAATGATGGCGCAGTTCTGCATTTTGATTATGTTGGTCATTACCCAAATCTACATGTGTGATAAAGTGTCATAAAACTATGCACACACACTGCTCTGACACACTGATGTCAGTTTTTCTGATTTTATATTATGCTACAGTCATATAAGATATAACCATTGGAGAAGGTGAGTGAAGAAGACAAGGCGCTTCTCTCTATTATCTTCCCAATGTCCCAGTGAATCTATAATTCTCAAAATACAAAACTTCAAAAAACCATTTGCCATCTTATTTCAATGACCAAAACAGACCACAGACTCTTTTTCCTTTCTTTCCTCAGTACAATTTTTAATTAGTTTATACTTTAAAATTATTCTTTTCTGGTGAATTTGTTTAGCAAGTTATCTAGCAAGATAGCTTGCTAGACTAAACTATCACAGCAATCTCTTCTGCTTTGGAAATAGTGGGAAAGATTAAGGGTATGTGGGAGAAATTTTGCAAATTTATCTCTTCTCAATAGCAAGGCTGGCTAAAATACAGAGTATGCTGAAGTTCACTGGGAAAGAAACATGCTTATGTAGGAGTGCTTATTCCTAAAATAAAGATTTAAAATGTTTTCTCCACTAGTTGAAATGGAACTGCCCCAGTGGCTCAGCAGGTAAAGAATTCACCTGCTAATGTAGGAGACACAGGAGACGTGGGCTCAATCCCTGGGTTGGGAAGAACCCCTGGAGGAGAAAAAGCAACCTACTCCAGTACTCTTGCCTGAAAAATCCCATTGACAGAGGAACCTGACAGGCTATAGCCCTGCAGAGAGTCAGACATGACTGAGTGACTAAGCATGCTACTTGAAAGTGATGGTTGTTTGTCTTTTTTTGGAAATACAGATCATTGCTTTTGGTTATTGTAATCAAGACACTACAAAACTAGAACTTCCTTCCCATCCCGTGTTATATATTTAAATGTGAACAGAGAAAGAAGCTATTAGGAATAAATCTTCCACTTATTCCCCAATCAAATGATGTACTATACAATGAAATGCTTTGCATTTTCATTTGGCGCACAGATGTGTCTGGAAGGAAACTGACTTAGAAGTTCAGGATGTCTAGCCATAAATTATTCTCTGCCTCATAGCGTGATACAAAAGATAAAAATTTTAACTACTGATTCTACTGCTAAAGAACTCTAGAATATACTATTCTGTCTGAAGAACTTTTGAAATAAAAAATGAGATACTTATCTGCCGCTCACAGATACATACCTTAAGTCACAAAATTGGAAAATTCTATCAACTGCATGTCATTAAATCTGCAATAATCTGTGATTATTCTTTACTATCATTCCTTTATAAGTTGAAGTTATTCCTGCAGTCACTCAACAAAAACTAAAATAACATCAACATCTTCAGCCCAAATTCTAATAAAATACTTGATATATTAAATATATTTGTCCATGAACATTTGGCCTAAAAGTATTTTTATATTTCTCTATAAACGTGTAAAATAACTTTATGAGCTAAAATATATTTAAAAACTGTGTCTTACAAGCCTCTTGCAAAACCTATTGATGCCTCTTTCTATATGTTAAAGCAATTCTCTATATTTTCAGTCTTTTCTTCTTCACTTTTTACTGAAGTCCAGAAGTGAGTGTATATTTTACTCTTCCAGCTTCAGGTCTATTATTGACTTTACATGGGTAAAGGTATGATATTGTACTTATACCTATCTAGGTCTTTTCCAATGAATTGGCTCTTTATATCAGGTGACCCAAGTATTGATGCTTCAGTTACAGCCAACAGTCCTTCCAATGAATAATCAGGGTTGATTTCCTTTAGGATTGACTGGTTTGATCTTCTTGCAGTCTCAAGAGTCTTCTAACAGCACTACAATTGGAAAGAATCAGTTCTTCGGTGCTCAGCATTTTTTATGTCCCAACTCTCACATGCCTATATGACTACTGGAAAAACCATAGTTTTGACTGTATGGATTTTTGTTGGCAAAGTGATGCCTCTGCTTTTTTAATACACTCTCTAGGTTTGTCATAGCTATTCTTCCAAGGAGCAAGAGTCTTTTAATTTCGTGGCTGCAGTCACCATCCACAGTGATTTTGGAGCCAAAGAAAATAAAATCTGTTACTGCTTCTACATTTTCCTCTTCTATTTGCCATGAAGTGATGGGATCAGATGCCATGATCTTATTTTTTAATGTTGAGTTTTAAGTTAGCTTTTTCACTCTCCTCTTTCACCTTCATCAAGAGGCTCTTTAGGTCCTCTTCCCTTTCTGCTATTAGAGTGGTATCATCTGCATATCTGAGGTTGGTGATGTTTCTCCCAGCAATCTTGATACTAGCTTATAATTCATTCAGTCTGGCATTTCATATGATGTACTCTGCATAGACATTAAATAAGCAGGGTGATAATATACAGCCTTGCCATAGTCCTTTCCCACTTTTGATCCAGTCCATTGTTTCATGTCCAGTTCTAACTGTTGCTACTTGACATGCATGCCGGTTTCTCAGGAGACAGGTTGAGTGGTCTGGTATGCCTATCTCTTTAAGAATTTTCCACAGTTTGTTGTGACCCACACAAATGCTTTAACATAATCAATGAAGCAGAAGTTTTTCTGGAATTCCTTGCCTTCTCTATGACCCAACAAATGTACCTTTGTCTAGTACCTGAAAGGTATGTCTGTGTCAAGTGCAACAATACTCTTCTAGAGACCAAAATGACCTGAGAAGCACGGCCGGGAGTCTGACTGGCTCAGCCTTTCTCACGTAACTGCAGTACTGTGAACACTGCAATAATCTGTTCCACCTCCATTCACCCCTGAAGAGAGGAAAATAACTACACTTAGCTCTATGCCCATCTAAAATAGAAAATGTGTTTCTCAGCTCTTAAACCCATGTCTCCTTTCATTAGGTTAAAAAATTTCATCCTTTTGAAGTGAATTGAAATAACCAAATACATTAAGTATGATGACATACCCATACAAACTCTAACATCATCGAGCTTCCGAATATGATGTTTCAAAGTTGTTCACCACCACTAGGGTTGGATTCCCAAATCCACACATTAATGTTAAAAACTCTTAGCTCACAGTCTCCATAAACCAACCTTTACTCGTATCAAAGACTGAGAAAAAGGTGTTGAGTTGGAGTGTTGGTTTGAAGTGATAATGCTTTGGGATTTTTTCAGAATATCTTAAAATGTCAATGATGAATACACATGTGAATACAGTTATAGGGCAAATGTCCCAGGGCACCATATAAGAGACAGAATGAGTCAAGAAACTTTGACTTGCAAGTGTGAAAGTATAATAAAATCTGGTTGGTTTTACAGTTCAGCAATCAAAAGGAAGTCTAACTAGTTCTGCAGGTCATCAGTTTTCTCATTGTCCTCCTCTAGGCTATACCAAAAAGCCCAGAGGGTTTGCCAATGACAATTGACCAAAGAATTCAATAAAATATTCCTTTAACTTGCTGGAAGGAACTTCTTCAGGGTGCTCATCTGTCCCTCCCACCCACTGGCACTCCAGAATTCCACAGCCTCTTTACTTTGATCTTTCTTACTTGTCTTATTCTGTCTGCAGTTTAGAGCTTAATTATACTTATGAATAATTTGGAAGCTCCCAGAATGACCTCCGGTGAGGTATGTCAGAAGGCATCCCATCCCTGAATCTCACCTCAGTCCATAGGAAAGCAACAGCTGAAACTTTACGTCTTCTTTGACCTTGGGAAAGAGAACACAAAATCATTCTCAAGCAGTTATTTAACTGAATTTTCTTTAGTTTCCCTAGTCTTTTTACTTTAGCTATTAGGCTACATAAACAAAATTATAAATTTTCAGTATCTAAAAGAAACTATATCAATCCTGGTTGAAAATAAAAAATTAGAATTGACCCAAAATTAGTACATTAGAAATTGACCAAATAAATTGTTACTTTTAGCACTTGTTTTGCAGTAAGAGATTGTCTTATTTTCAATTGCATTATAGAAGTGTTGGCACAAGAGGTTATTGAAATTCTTCACATATACACACATACACATGCAAACATGCACAGGCCCTTCCTATGGTACAGGATGCATTAATTAGTGTTTAAAATTCTAGTTGAAATTAGTTGTAAAATTTATTAATTTTATAAAATTTTAACACAGTTACTGGTGGCTAGAGATAATGATAGCATGGCAAATTACTTAGGTTAAAAAAATGATTATAACATTTTTTAAAAAAGAAATGCATGTGTCCATAAAAAGAAAGCTTGAGGAGCAGAGAAAGATAAATTATAATATATAGGCATAACATTATTTCTAAATGCTTTTCTGAAGCTTCAGTAACTTTCCAATTGTAAAAATTACTCATTTTAGAATGACTTCTGAAGGGTGAAAGAAAGAAAATATTTGATGACAATTTTTGAAAAGAAGATATGTAAAACAATATGGTAGTTCTTCAAAGAATTAAGAATAGAACTGCCATATAAATCCAGCAATTCTACTTCTGGGTATTTATCCAAAGAAAATGAAAATACTAATTTGAAAAGGTTCATACATCCCCTTGGACTTCCCTGAGAGCTCAGCTAGTAAAGAATCCACCTGCAATGTAGGAGACACTGGTTTGACTCCTGACTTGGGAAGATCCCTGGAGAAGGGATAGGCTACCCACTCCAGTGTTCTTAGGCTTCCCTGATGGCTCAAATGGTAAAGAATCTGCCTGCATTGTGGGAGACCTGGGTTCAATCCCTGGTTTGGGAAGATTCCCTGGAGAAGGGCATGGCAACCCACTCCAGTATTCTTGCCTGGAGAATCCTGTGGATAGAGGAGCCTTGCGGACTAGAGCTTAGGCTAGACTAGTCCATGAGATCGCAAAGAGTCAGGCATGACTAAACGACTAAGCACATACATTCCCATGTTCATTGCAACATTATTTACAATAGGCAAGATATGGAAACAAGCTAAGTCTCCAGTGATAGATAAATAGATGAAGAAATTGTGGAACACTTCTTTACAATGGAATCTTATTCAGCCACACAAAAAAGAAAATCTTTCCATTTGCAGCAACATGGGTGAACTCTGAGAGCATAATGCTAAATGAAAAAATAAGTCAGAAAGAGAAAGACAAATACTGTATGATCTCTCATATGTCTGTGACGGAAGGTGCAAAAGCGCGGCGGAGAGGAGCTACCCACATCCAAGATCAGGGGCGGGGCCGAGAGGAGCTACCCCACGTCCAAGGTCAGGGGCAGCAGCTACGCTTTGCTGGAGCAGTCGTGAAGAGATACCCCAAGTCCAAGGTAAGAGAAACCCAAGTAAGACGGTAGGCACTGAGAGAGGGCATCAGAGGGCAGACAGACGGAAACCACAATCACAGACAGCTAGCCAATCTGATAACACGGACCACAGCCTTGTCTAACTCAGCGAAACTAAGCCATGCCCTGTGGGGCCACCCAAGACAGGTGGGTCATGGTGGAGAGGTCTGACAGAATGTGGTCCACTGGAGAAGGGAATGGCAAACCACTTCAGTATTCTTGCCTTGAGAACCCCATGAATAGTATGAAAAGGCAAAAAGATAGGACACTGAAAGATGAACTCCCCAGGTCAGTAGGTGCCCAATATGCTACTGGAGATGAGTGGAGAAATAACTCCAGAAAGAATGAAGGGATGCAGCCAAAGCAAAAACAACACCCAGTTTTGGATGGGACTGGTGACAAAGGAAGGTTCAATGCTATAATGAGGAATATTGCATAGGAGCCTGGAATGTTAGGTCCATGAATCAAGGCAAATTGGAAGTGGTCAAACAGGAGATGGCAAGAGTGAACATCGACATTCTAGGAATCAGTGAACTAAGATGAACTGGAATGGGTGAATTTAAATCAGATGACCATTATATCTACTACTGTGGGCAGGAATCCCTTAGAAGAAATGGAGTAGCCATCCTAGTCAACAAAAGAGTCCGAAATGCAGTACTTGGATGCAATCTCAAAAACTCAACTCCAAGGTAAACCATTGAATATCAAGGTACTCCAAGTCTATGCCCTGACCACTAATGCTGAAGAAATTGAAGTTGAACATTTCTATGAAGACCTACAAGACCTTCTAGAACTAACACCCAAAAGAGATGTCCTTTTCATTATAGGGGACTGGAATGCAAAAGTAGGAAGTCAAGAAACACCTGGAGTAACAGGCAAATTTGGCCTTGGACTACAGAATGAAGCAGCTGCTGCTGCTGCTAAGTCACTTCAGTCGTGTCCGACTCTGTGCGACCCCATAGATGGCAGCCCACCAGGCCCCTCTGTCCATGGGATTTTCCAGGTAAGAGTACTGGAGTGGGGTGCCATCACCTTCTCCGGAATGAAGCAGGGCAAAGGGCAAAGGCTAATAGAGATCTGCCAAGAGAACGCACAGGCCATAGCAAACACCCTCTTCCAACAACACAAGAGAAAACTCTACACATGGACATCACCAATGGTTGACACCGAAATCGGATTGATTATATTCTTTGCAGCCAAAGATGGAGAAAATCTATACAGTCAGCAAAAACAAGACCGGGAGCTACTGTGGCTCAGATTATGAACTCCTATTGTCAAATTCAGACTGATATTGAAGACAGTGGCGAAAACCACTAGACCATTCAATATGACCTAAATCAAATCCCTTATGACTATACAGTGGAATTGAGAAATAGATTTAAGGGATTAGATCTGACAGACAGAGTGCCTGATGAACTATGGTCAGAGGTTCGTGACATTATACAGGAGACAGGAATCAAGACCATCCCCAAGAAAAAGAAATGCAAAAAAGGAAAATGGCTATCTGAGGAGGCCTTACAAATAGCTGTGAAAAGAAGAGAAGCCAAAAGCAAAGGAGAATAGGAAAGATATACCCGTTTGAATGAAGAGTTCCGAAGAATAGCAAGGAGAGATAAGAAAGTCTTCCTCAGTAATCAGTGCAAAGAAATAGAGGAAAACAATAGAATGGGAAAGACTAGAGATCTCTTCAAGAAAATTAGAGGTACCAAGGGAACATTTCATGCAAAGATGGGCTCAATAAAGGACAGAAATGGTATGGACCTAACAGAAGCAGAGGATATTAAGAAGAGGTGGCAAAAATACACGGAAGAACTGTACAAAAAAGATCTTAACGACCCAGATAATCACAATGGTGTGATCACTCACCTAGAGCCAGACATCCTGGAATGTGAAGTCAAGTGGGCCTTAGAAAGCATCACTCTGAACAAAGCTAGTGGAGGTGATGGAATTCCAGTTGAGCTATTCCAAATCCTGGAAGATGATACTGTGAAAGTGCTGCACTCAATATGTCAGCAAATTTGGAAAACTCAGCAGTGGCCACAGGACTGGAAAAGGTCAGTTTTCATTCCAACCCCAAAGAAAGGCAATGCCAAAGAATGCTCAAACTACCGCACAATTGCACTCATTTCACACGCTAGTAAGGAAATGCTCAAAATTCTCCAAGCCAGGCTTCAGCAATACGTGAACTGTGAGCTTCCAGATGTTCAAGCTGGATTTAGAAAAGGCAGAGGAATAAGAGATCAAATTGCCAACATCCTCTGGATCATGGAAAAAGCAAGAGAGTTCCAGAAAAACATCTATTTCTGCTTTATTGACTATGCCAAAGCCTTTAACTGTGTGGATCACAACAAACTTGAAAATTCTGAAAGAGATAGGAATACCAGACCTGACCTTCCTCTTGAGAAACCTGTATGCAGGTCAGGAATTAACAGTGAGAACTGGACACGGAACAACAGACTGGTTCCAAATAGGAAAAGGAGTGTGTCAAGGCTGTACATTGTCACCCTGCTTATTTAACTAATATGCAGAGTACATAATGAGAAACGCTGGGCTGGATGAAGCACAAGCTGGAATCAAGATTGCCAGGAGAAATATCAGTAACCTCAGATATGCAGATGACACCACCCTTATGGCAGAAAGCGAAGAAGAACTAAATAGCCTCTTGATGAAAGTGAAAGAGGAGAGTGAAAAAGTTGGCTTAAAGCTCAACATACAGAAAACGAAGATCATGGCATCTGGTCCCATCACTTCATGGCAAATAGATGGGAAACAGTGGAAACAGTGTCAGACTTTATTTTTGGGGGCTCCAAAATCACCGCACATGGTGACTGCAGCCATGAAATTAAAAGATGCTTACTCCTTGGAAGAAAAGTCATGACCAACCTAGACAGCATATTGAAAGGCAGAGATATTACTGTGCCAACAAAGGTCCGTCTAGTCAAGGCTATGGTTTCTCCAGTGGTCATGTATGGATGTGCGAGTTGGATTATAAAGAAAGCTGAGCGCGGAAGAATTGATGCTTTTGAACTGTGGTGTTGGAGAAGACTCTTAAGAGTCCCTTGAACTTCAAGGAGATCCAACCAGTCCATCCTAAAGGAGATCAGTCCTGGGAGTACATTGGAAGGACTGATGTTGAAGCTGCAACTCCAATACTTTGGCCACCTGATGTGAAGAGCTGATTCATCGTAAAAGACCCTGATGCTGGGAAAGATTGAGGGCAGGAGGAGAAGGGGATGACAGAGGATGAGTTGTTGGATGGCATCACCAACTCAATGGACATGAGTTTGGGTGGACTCCGGAAGTTGGTGATGGACAGGGAAGCCTGGTGTGCAGCGGTTCATGGGGTCGCATGAGTCGGACATGACTCAGTGACTGAAGTGAAAAACAAAACCAAAAAATAAAAAGCCAAGGTAATAGATAAAGAGAACAAATCATTGATTGCAAGAAGCAAGGAGTGTGTGATGGGAAAAATGAGTGAACTCGGTTTTTTTGTTTTTTTTTTCTTTTAACTTACATAAGTTCAATACAAATTTAAAAGGAAAAAAAATCTATATAATTTTCTGAATGTTAGTCCAACATGTTACTCTCAAGAATGTAATGAGGTTGATGTTTCCAAAGCTCTTTAATTCTAAAATATAAGAATGGTTCTGTATGTGCATGCTCAGTCATTTCAGTCATGTCCCATTCTTTGTGATCCTACGGACTGTAGCTTGACAGGTTTCTCTGGCTTTCTCCAGGCAAGAATACTGGAGTGCATTGCCATGCCCTCCTCCACAGGATCTTCCAGACTCAAGGATCAAACCCACACATCTGCCTTTTCCTGCATTGCAGGCAGATTCTTTACCGCTGAGCCACCAGAGGAGCTCAAGAAGAAAGCTTACCAGTATTGAAACTCAAAGGCCACCTAAATACAAGTGTAGTGAGCAGACAAATATCTCTGATGACAAATCTAAAATATGCTTTGCCCAACCAAAATTAATCTGTTGGAAGATTTCACATGATCAGGCTACTTGAAGCAAAACGTATGCCATGTTATGCTACTATTCTTAGGAGGAAGAAGAGTATTCCACATTGCAGGGAAGTGTGTTTTAATGTTACATTTATAACTACACCCCTGAAGTATTTCATACAAATCATGTAAGAATCTTACTACAAAAAAAATTCTGACTTAAGAAAGCTGGATAACATTTGCATGTTTATGTATGCATTTTATAACACCCCACACCTTCTAATTTTCTCTTTCCTCTGATTTAGAGCATGTACTTTCATTTCCCATTTTTGGCTTAAAATTTTATGATAATAATTTGACACATTTATTTAGAACAAGAAATTCATCTAATGACTCGTGTAAAAGAATGCTTACAAAATAAAAATCAGTGTGCATTTTGTACCATCCAAGTGTTTCCAGAGTTACTTAGATGTTTCCTAACTGATACTGTAAGGTTTGAAATAAAGCAGAATGCAGAACTCCTGTGATTTGTGACCCTTTCCAAAGTATGGCAGAATTTAGTGTCATTGCATGTGAAAAATTATTTAATTATCATTATAACTTTCTGCAACCCAAATTCTGAGTGAACCTGACTTAGACTTCTAAGACAATTTTTCTATAATACAAAAAATAAGAGTTTTTAAAGGATTAAGCTATATACAATTTCTAATTGTGTATCTTAGTGCTTAAGACTCTTAACTTTTAAAAGAAGGGTAGAAATGCCACTGTCTACTGTAGAAATTTTTTATTGACAGCTTGGCTTTCAGGACTATCAATTTGAAGACACATTTATTTTTAATGCTAACAAATTAGAATTTACTATATATCTTACAAAGATAGTGTATTAGCAGTCTGTTATAGTTTAATTGGTAGTTTTTTTTTCATACTTCATAACTGATTATGTCTTAACTTTAGTGAAATATTGTAGTTATTAAGATTATTTCTAGTAAACTTCTTTCACTTTCTGCTCTGTATCTTTCTCTGGCCTCAGTAAATTGTACCTCACCTCTGGGCCACAATTTTCCTGCCTATAAATTAAAATGGATGGAATAATGTTTCCAATGTCCCTCCATTTTGAATGTGTTCTAATTAACTTCTTTGCTTCCTACCTAATATCTTTGCCTTTCCTTAAGAGGGCATCCCCAAGAGCACAATGGATCCCTCCAATTCCTTAACTGAATACAAAGAAAAGGTAGCAATGCAAATTGAAATGGGAAGTATTTGGGAATAATTAAGGGATAGTCTCTCACTACCAGTCAATTGTAAATGAAATCAGTCCTGAATATTCATTGAAAGGACTGATGCTGAAGCTGAAACTCCAATACTTTGGCCACCTCATGCGAAGAACTGACTCATTGGAAAAGATCCTGATGCTGGGAAAGATTGAAGGCAGGAGGAGGAAGGGATGACAGAGGATGAGATGGTTGGATGGCATCACTGACTCAGTGGACATGAGTTTGGGCAAGCTCTGGGAATTGGTGATGGACAGGGAAGCCTGGCATGCTGCAGTCCATGTGGTCGCAAAGAGTTGGGCACCACTAAGCACCTGAACTAAACTGAGGCTCTCACTTAAATAAAGCTTAGATCAGGAAACGTTTGCCTAAATTTAGATCTGATACGGCTTCCCATGTGGTGCTAGTGGTAAAGAACCTGCCTGTCAATGCATAAGACATAACAGAGGCAAGTTCAATCTATGGGTTGGGAAGATGCGCTGGAGAAGGGCATGGCAACCCACTCTAGTGTTCTTGCCTGGATAATCCCATGGGCAGAGGAGCCTGGTGGGCTACAGTCCGTAGGGTTGCAAAGAATCAGACACAACTGAAGTGACTTAGCACACAGATCTGATAGTCCTTTAGGATCATCTCTTTACATGATCTGGGAAGATTCCATGGGGATTTGTGAGGAAGTAAAAACCATTTTATCCCTTTTAGGTTGGTGGAGAAAATGTTAAAGAGTCAATGATCTTCTTTTGGTTTTGTTTCAGAACAGTACCTGAGGGTCCCCACCAGGCTCTGAGAATGAAGCAGGTAAGGATTCGTGTCAATATCATTCTACTCCACAGGCAGGTAATATGGAGCTCTTCATAGAGACTGTTGCTGATTTGTGTTACTCAACAGAAATTTTTATTCCTCTCTCCTTGTTCATAATTTGTCACATCAAATCAATAAAAAACTCAAAATAATAAAGCATCTCCCAAAGCTTTCTACCATTCTCCATTACCACCATCACTACCCTGATTTAGACTACATCATGTCTCATCTGGGTTATTACAACCTTCCAGATGGTCTCCATGTATCTAGTCTTCCTTCCTCTTGTTCATTGTGCACACATGCTCAGTTGAGTCTGACCCTTTGTCACCCCATATACTGAAGCCTTCCAGGCTGCTCTGTCCATGGGATTTTCGAGGCAAGAATACTGGAGTGGGTTGTCATTTCGTCCTCTAGGGGATCTTCTGGGCCCAGGAATCAAACCTGCATCTCCTGCATTGGCAGGTGAATTCTTTACCACTGAGCCATCTGGTAAGCTCCTCTTGTTCATTATAGTGAGGTTATTATACCCAAAAAGTTTTTAAAGTATGAAATATCTATAAAATACCTCTTGGAAGTAAACCTCAAAGTCACCTAGATACAGTGTGTTGAGCAGAGCTATAGGCAAATCCCTAATGCCCTTTGGGTTTTATAAAGTTCAGTGATTCTTTACTGCCTTTAGAAGAAAGTCCAATTTTTCTTTAAACATAGCTTCCAACATTTTTAATATTATAACACTAACATCATAGTACTTAAGTAGCTTACAAGGATACCCTGGAGTAAGGGGGTTTGAGGAGTCTACACTGATAGTGGATTTTTTTTTTTAAACTCATTACATTTTATTTAGGTTATATAATTACAATAAGAAAAATAAAACACAAAGTATTAGGGGAGAAACTAAATAATTTTACTTGTACAAAACTTTCAAATAAAATATTTTAAATCTTTTCTACTAACATTTTTGAATCTATAAATGTCATTACAACTTTTTAATTGAAATTTATGTTTCAATTGGCTTCACCAAATTTGTAATCAAGAATTTTTAATAATGACCTGTCTACAATCTTGATAGTCATCATCTGTAAGGAACTTTAGTCTCAAAAAAAGTAGTAATTACAGATACCTTTATCACTCTTTTTATATTGTGGAAACTCCTTTCTCATCTTTAACAGGAATTTTGACAATTTGAGTTACTTAAATGGTCTTTATTACATGCAATTCTTAAATCTAACAGATCTTTCTTTTCTTTCATTGACCAGTATCATCTCAAAATTTCTGATGGTAAGGCAGAGTGATTTCTAATTCAATGAGATTTTTTATTTTAAAATTTCAAAATAGTTATGAAACTTTTCTTTAAGCTGAGCTAACAGACTATACTAGTCAGAATTCTCCAGAGATATAGAACAGAACCAACAACATATTACATATACACAGAGAAAGCAGGGGGGGATTTATTTTAAGAAACTGTCTTATGTGACTCTGGAGGTTTGTTGAGTCCAAAATCTACTGGGGGAGGAAAGCAGGCTGGAAAAGCAGAAAAGAGCTGTAGTTCAAGTACAAAATCAGTTTTCTATAAAATCAGAAAGCTAATTTGTTGGAGAGTTCCTTCTTACCTTTTTATTCTAGTCAAGCTTTTAGCTAATTGAATAAGACTCATGTACATAATGAAGGGCAATCTGCTTTACTCAAAGTCCACATTTTTTAATGTAAATATAATCCAAATACCCTCACAGAAACACCCAGAGTAATATTTGACCAAATATCTGGGCACTGAGGGCCAGGCAAGTTGACATATAAAACTAACTTTCACAACAGTCTTACGTAGAATTCAGATTCTGATACTGACTGAATATTGCTAATGAAAAACTTCCCCTTCCAAAAGTAATTTTTTGTCCTAAATTTGTAAACGTTTGGGGCTGGTGCACTGGGACGACCCAGAGGGATGGTATGGGGAGGGAGGAGGGAGGAGGGTTCAGGATGGGGAAAAATTTAAAAAAAAAAAAAAAAAAGGGAAAAGAAAAAGAAAAAAAAAATTAAAAAATAGAATATATATATAGTGTTGCTTATGAGGATCAAACATAATCCAGGACTTAACAGTACAGAATGAAGTAAAAAGCTAAGAAATTCTCTAATATGGAGTAAAATATATTAAATTTAAATTCCATGCACAAAATTCAGAATCACCACAGAGTTATGATTTGTTGTTCAGTTGCTAAGTCATGCCCAGCTTTTTGCAATGTCTTGGACTGTAGCCTGCCAGGCTCCTCTGTCCATGAGATTTCCCAGGCAAGAATACTGGAGTGGGTGGCCATTGCCTCCTCTAGGGGATCTTCCTGACCCAGGGATCAAACCCACATTTCCTGCTTGGCAGGCTGATTCTTTACCACTGAGCCACCTGGGAAGCCTGGAGTTATGATTAGACCCTGCTTTCCAATGTGGTTGAGGTTCAAAAAAGTTAATTAAAAGACAAATGTAGAGTCAGAAGGACAAGCCACAGTGATGAAGAATATGGGCTTTGCAGTCACAGAGTTTGGGACCAAAACCTTTTTGAAGCTAAGGTTTCTTCTGCATGGTGCAAATAGTAATAAAATAAATAGTAAATAAGAAAAAAATTAAAATAGTAAATAAGAAAAAAAAATACACAGTCTTCAACAGAGTGGCTGATGCAAAGTAAGTGCACAACAAATAGAAGCTGGTGTAATTTTTTTTTTAATTTGTTTTTAGGTTTATCTTTATTATTACCCTAATGAAGAAGCTGGGATTTGATTCTGGGATTGTTTTTGCTAAAGCTCATTTTTGGTAAACTATTTATTCCTCAGACTGGTATTTCTGTAGAACTGATCAGGAACTAAATATCCAAGAAGAAATAAAAAAAGGAATTGAATCGAAAAAAAATTAATGCTAAGAAAATAAATATTACAGTCCATATCAATCACATCATAAAAGTTTCTAAAAAAAAAAAAAAAGTTTCTAACCCTCAAGAAAAGAGTGGGTGGAGATACTTCACTAAGTTACTATCAAAACATGGTAGTAGCATTTATGTTAAGTGTGCCAGAAAAGGAAAATCTGTTTCCCCTTTTAATTCATTTCTTATTCATCGCTGCTGCTGCTGCTAAGTTGCTTCAGTCGTGTCCGACTCTGTGTCACCTCATAGATGGCAGCCCACAAGGCTCCCCCGTCCCTGGGATTCTCCAGGCAAGAACACTGGAGTGGGTTGCCATTTCCTCCTCCAATGCATGAAAGTGAAAAGTCAAAGGGAAGTCGCTCAGTCATGTCTGATCCCCAGCGACCCCATGGACTGCAGCCCACCAGGCCTCTCCATCCATGGGATTTTCCAGGCAAGAGTACTGGAGTGGGTTGCCATTGCCTTCTGCATATTCATCTCTACAGCTGTGGAAAAATATTAGTGAATCCATCCTTGAAGGACTGAGTGCGTGTTTAAACCCTTCTCAGCACCAGCTGCAGTTCAGAAACCCCGACTCTTTTTCTCTCCTCTGACCATTTCTTTTCTTGGCCTCTGTTTAGATTTTTCTTTATCACGAGTGCTGAGCTATTATGGGTACAAGACCTATCAAATTTTGCTAAAATCTGGTGGTGGTTACAGTGGTTCTTGCTCCTGTTGCTGAAATTGCATTTCCAATAACTCAAATTAGACCTCTGGGCATGGCTCATTCTGACCGCAGATAGTTGTCAGTTCATATTTCTATCTCTGTGAGGCAACCATCTGCTCTCTTCAAAACCGACAATCAAATAAAAATCTTTCCCTTTCTTTTAGATGCTTCTAGTATATTCTTGGGAATTGTGAACAAATGAAACATGAATATAAGACAAAGTCCCTTCTCTCAAGGGGCTTTTTTGTAGAGCCAAAATGATAACAAGTACATGAGTCAAGGGTAGAAGTGTCCCCACCTTCATTAGGTTGGTAGTAGCTCCTTACAAGGTGGAGGGCATTGCAGTAGAAGCTGTGAACAACAAAAAGCTGTGCAATAAATATTTCCTGCTGTCTAAGCCTGAGAATCAAATAAGCTCACTCACTGGAGAAAATGGTACATACTCTAAGCCTGGAATTACAGGATCAATGTCAATCAGTTATGAAAACTGGGAAAAAATGTCTCTCATGAAGGGAAGTACAGGGTAAGAAAGAACAAGGCAAAACCAGGGAACTCTTAATAACACAGTTTTATTGTAATTCAGTGTAAGAATGAATATGATCAAAGATAAGCCTATAAATATAAATTGATAAGTGCTACAAAAGATACCGCAGCACTGCTTATAATAGCCAGGACATGGAAGCAACCTAGATGTCCATCAGCAGATGAATGGATAAGAAAGCTGTGGTAGTGGAGGAGCCAAGATGGCAGAGGAGTAGGACGGGGAGAACACTTTCTCTCCCACAAATTCATCAAAAGAGCATTTAAACGTCGAGTAAATTCCACAAAACAACTTCTGAATGCCGGCAGAGGACATCAGGCACCCAGAAAAGCAACCCAACTCTTCGAAAGGAGGTAGGAAAAAATATTAAAAACAAAAAAAAAAAAGAGACAAAAGAGGGAGGGACGGAGTTCCGTCCCGGGAAGGGAATCTTAAAAAGAGAAACGTTTCCAAACATCAGGAAACCTTCTCACTGCCGAATCTGTGCCGAGCTTTGGAAGCACAGAGGGCAACATAACAGGGAGAAAAAATAAATAAACAATTTAAAACTCGCAGATTGCGAGCCCTACGGTAACTCCCCCAGCAGAGAAGCAGCGCAGACGCCTGCATCCGCCATTAGCAAACCGGGGCTGGGCAGGGAGGCGCGGCGTGGGCTGCATCGCTGAGAGTAAGAATCTGGCCTGAATACCCTGAGCGCTATCTGAGCGAAATAATTTGGGCTAGCAAACCAGACTGTGGGATACCTACCACGCGAAAAGCCAGCCCTAACCTAAGACCGCCAGGCCCGCGCACGGAACAAAGGACTGAACAGAGATAGCCGGCTGCAGACCTTCCCCCTCCGGTGACAGGCAGCCAGAGCCGGAAGGGGGCAATCGCAGCCCCAGAGAGACATTATCTATAAAACTGTAAGCAGGCTTCTTTGCTAACTAAAACTTCTTGGGGGTCTGGACGGTCAACATCTGCCTGAGAAGGTGCGCCGGTTTTACATCCAGATAACCGAGTGGCGGGGAGGCGATAAGTCGCAGCATTGG